>NC_041402.2:38775587-38980587 GCF_900747795.2 Erpetoichthys calabaricus
TGCAGTTCCCAGAGTTCTATACTCATTCTTTCATATACTTTCAAAGTCTCCTTTAAGTAGAATCCATCGTGTTTCCTTGTGGCAAACCTGTTTTATCAGGTCACATTGTAATTTGTAATGCTTATAGTAAAGCAAAGCTATGGTTCAACCCATTTTTTTTATTTGGTTAAAAGCTTGACTGATGGTTTTGACAGCATTGTAATGTGTGTCGCCAGAACATCCAACAAGAAGGTGTCCTTTGTGTTGTCAGAAGGTATTTTTAGATGATAATTAACAAATGTAAATATATAAGCTTTTTTCTTTCTTTTTTCTTATGCTGGTTTTGTTTTCAAACATAATACTTGCTTTGTACTAAATTGTTGTCCTGTAAATTACTTGAAATTATTCAGCTGTCTAATAACCTAAGATGCTGGAAAGATACTGAAGAAACAAGAAAATGAATACCATTTTATATTGTCATTTGAATGTGAAGTATATATGGAACAAGAGAGCTACAGTATTTTGTTACTGTGTATTATGACTTGAAGGTTGATTTTTTTTCTTCTCTTCATTTAATTCAGTGAGTTCATTTTTTTTTTTTTTCAGGTGTGTTTATTTATTATAGATCCAGTTTTCCTTACTACCATAGTCTTTGCAGTTCATATTCTGAAAAGTGAGAATCATTACACTTTGAATTAATAGTAACCATGAAACAACACTATTGATTTTTATCCTATATCTGCTCTACTTGTTATACTTCTAGCTTCCATGGTATTATCTGAGTACATTTTGCTAAATTTCTAAATTATTATGTAGATTCTAGCTATGATTAATTAATCTAGATCTTCTGCTACCTTTCAATTGTGAATGTTTTTTTTTTTTTTTGAAAATATATATTTGGATTTCTCAGTTCTTACCTGCAGTCGCTGTCTGTGGTTGTTAGTTTCATCTTGAACCAATTGAGGAGTCATGACACACAATCCTTTGTATTGTCTGTTTCGAAATGAATGTGTTATTCCTTATTCATAATATATACTTTATTTTTGCAATTGTTATTTTTAAAGACATTTAGCTGAGATTATATGAATTCCTGTTAGATTTATTGAACTTGTTGGCAAGTCCTTAGGCCCATTAATATAATAGGATGAAGTACTATTAATGCATCTGAGCTGGTAAGTGTGTTTACCTCCTCAGAGATTATTTTCTGTTTATAGATTGACAAAGGCAGTAGTTTGTCTAAAAATGGAAATAAAGTTAATTGTTCTGGGAGATTTCATGTACTATTTTTATGGATCTATACAGTAACAAAAAGGCTTTTTACCTTATTTACCTCGCATGTTCTCACCGTGTCTGCGTGGGTTTCCTCCGGGTACTCCGGTTTCCTCCCACAGTCCAAAGACATGCAGGTTAGGTGCATTGGCGATTCTAAATTGTCCCTAGTGTGTGCTTGGTGTGTGTCCTGTGGTGGACTGGCAACGTGCCGAGGGTTTGTTTCCTGCCTTGCATCCTATGTTGACTGGGATTGGCTCCAGCAGACCCCCGTGACCCTATAGTTAGGATATAGTGGGTTGGTTGATGGATGGATGGATGGATGGACGAATTATGCTATGTAATATAAGTTTAATACAACAGTTAGACAGATCAGGGCATTAAGGATGCTTTAAGCAAGAGATGTTTTTATAGGAAGCAAAGTCCTAAATGGAGAAAAAGTCATTTTCTGCATGCTTTTCTCGCATAGGATTTATCAAAATGCTATAATATACACCTTTGCATTGGTAGGCAGTTACTCCAATTTTTCACTTGCTCAGTCATTTTTATTTATGTCGAATTTTTAAATCTATTGTGGGTGAAAACTAGAGCCCTTATTCCCTTTTTTCCAAGTCTCCAGTTATTATATATTAAGTAATACAAGTTTTGGTCTTTTTAACTGTTTTTATCCTGAACCAAAAGGGGTGTAGTTTCTAATAACTTTTAGAATTAGTTGCCTCATGATTCATATCATTCTTGCATTCCATGTTTTGACTGGAATTTTTCCTAGCTTGCATGTAAAAATTTACTTGCTCAAGTAAAAAATAACTAAACATCAGATTAAGAATGGAATTTATATTTATGAAAGGTATAAGAGGTAGTGATGCTATATATAACCAACAATGGTACACTATCACTACAGTCCTGGGTCAGGCAAAAAACAGAATTTAAAAAATAGGTGTACTAATGTTGTAGCTGTTCCTAAAACCACTATAGGGCAGAGCCACATTGCTTTCCAAGAGTCCTGGGTAGGATATCCAATCTGCTACTGCCCAGTACAACAAAGTGGCATGGGATGCTGCTTGAGGAACTTCTCTAAGACCCTTTACAGCTTGAAAAATAAGTTGGGCTAGTCTTACGGTGAGACTGTAGTCAGAAGTTAGATAGTGAACAAAGATTCAACTGGTAGAAGGAAGGAAGGCCAGAAGACAAGAGTAGAAGAAAGCTCTATTGTGAAGTTGAACAAAAGCAAATAAAACAGTGAATCAACCACCCCATGTGGTGCTTAGATGCACTTTTGGTTGCCTAGTTAGGCCGAAGACGTGTTTTGTTATTTTACATTTATGTTACCTTTGCCCTGCTCTTTATATTCCTTCATTTTGTTACAATTTTTGTTATTACTTCAGTCTCAGAGGTCATAATTTCAATGTGGGCTCAGCTATTAAGTGCCCCCTAATTTCCAAAAAAAAATATATCTTCTATTGCTTAATAGTGTAAAGAATAAAGGCAGTCTACAGAAGGATGAAAATAATTCAATGTAGCACATTAAAGAGACAGCAGATTTGTAAATAAGATTATGAGATCTGCTTACAGTCCTGTGAAAAGCCTTAGGCATATATTTAAAAAAAATTGTAAAATGAAAGTATTTTCAAAAACAATCAAAATTTTTAGTATTAAAAAACAACTATAAGAAGCACGGAAAGGCAAATCTATTAGGTACACTGTTGTGCAATTTTATAAGAAAATCAGTTGGTAGTTGGTTCCAAACATCTTGGAGAACTTGCTGTAGTTCTTCTGTCTTGCTTGCCTCCGTCACTCCAAACACCCTTGATGTTGAGATCAGAACTCTGTGGATGGTATACCATCTATTGCAGAACTCCTACTTCTGTGTACTGAACAGAGTACATTAGGACCTTGGTCAAGTGTTTGGGGTTATCATCCTGCTGCAGAATTAAGTTAGAACTGCTTAAAGGCCACTCTGATGGTTTTGTGTGATGGGTGAGAATCTGTCTGTACTTCTCAGCATTGAAGATTTCATTTATTCTGACCAGATCACGAACTCCACTTGCAGAAATGCAGTCTCAAAACTGCAGGGAACCTCTGCCATGCTTAACTGTTGGCTGCAGACCCTCATTGATGTAGTGCATTTTGTCTGTTCTACAGGGAAATTGATTCATGTTCAAGCCAAAAATATTTACATTTTGACTCAACAGTCTTGAACATTTGCTTCCATTGTTCAACACCCAAATCCTTTTTTTATGTGTTTAAGAGTTTCTTAGCATTGTTTGTACATTGTCAATTTGACACTAACTCTCCTTGGAGACCAATTCTAACAAGACTTCTATAGACTGTAAAAGCGTGCTTGAGTTTCTTGATTTTGTGATTTCAGAGCTGAGAACAGTGCCGAACTTCTTCAGAATTTGAAAAAAAAATTTCATTTTATATATCTCTTGTCTACTGCACTCAGTTTCCATGGCCAATCACCTTGTTTCCAGTCCTGAAACTTGTCCATTTCCGTGTGCTTCCTCAGAAGAACTTGGACAGTTCATTTTGAAAATCCTCTGTTTGTTTTGGAGAGACCTTGCTGATGCAGGGCAACCTGCATATCATCAGAAGAACTGATGATCTGAAGATTAAACTGTCACCTCTGTCACACCTTGTCCCATGCACAGTGTGATTTCTCGTACATCCATCTCTACTTTAGTTAATTAATTTGGTTCAATCAACTCATTATGTCATTAATCATTAGCACCTTTCTGTTTGTTATGTTTGTTTAATCTTACACTGGGCTACAGAACTACAAAGTCATCAGGTTTTGCTAGTTTTTAAGTTACTTTATTTAACAAAATACCAAAATTTCTTAAATTTCATTTAATTGATTGAAAAAAGAATATTTGGTATTTTCTACTAATAAACTAATTCGGATGACAAAAAATAAACATCTAAGACGAAATTAACACGGCAAGTTATCCAATGAATTTCTCTAGTGTACCTTCATTTATGCTAAGAAATTATCACTTGCAATTTAACTTAGGGAGTCCATCTAGTCAAAACCTTGGTAAGAAAAATGGCAGCAATATGATTTAGGTCTCTGCTGTGCCCTTTAAATATCACAGTTAGTTTTACACAGTGCAACAGATGATCCAGGGTATGCCAGGTTTGCCATTGGATTTGATTCAGATATTCAAGTTTAGTTAACAAGGGCATATCTCGTCTCAGAAAACAGTGACAATTAAAAAGGCCTGATTAAATTTTACTCATTTAATCAGCTTACCAGAGAATTAAATCAGTGTGCCCGCATTGGGCTGCACAAATTTCACATGCAATCAGTATGTGAAATATGAATTTCTCTCATCATTTGTGGGAGTAAGAAGCCAGCTGTGAGCTTGTTGTATCTTCTGGTGGGAATAGCAATGACACATAACTGCTGACTGTGTTATTACTGAATTGTTTTATTAAATCCAATAACATGTGAACAAAGTCTTAATCTCTTACAGTACATGCCTTTGTAGAACTTCCTCTCATATCTTACAAGCTACCCCCTCTCCCATGATAACCCTGTATCAAATTAGCATAACAACACCACAGTACTAATATAAAGTGGAACTACAAATGGTTAACATGGCTTACTAAGTCTGTCCAAGATACAACACCCTTCTATTCCTAGGCAATGACATTCTTTAGATTTCTTACAATGAAATGACACTATCTAAAGGTAACAATATAACATAAAACAGTATACTTTGCATATGACAAACAACAAGTTGTGTTATTTCCAACCATCACACTTTTAAGTAACATAATCTTTGACTCAGAGAGAAGGGCATCTCTTCCGTTCCAAACATCTTAATGGCTCTGAATTTGCATCTGAGTTTCCTTCCATGGCACTGGTGCTGGAATCCCCACCGGCCTCTTCAGCTGGGTCCTCTAACAAGTTTTCTAAACGAATGGTTAGTTTGGTGCTCTCTGTAACTGCTGGAAATTCAGAACTATTTCTTTCTTTCTTGGAATTTATGTCAGTGTCCATCTTTGGAGAATCTTGTTGCTTTGATTTGATCAGCATGTCTTCTCAGAGACTGATCATGACCTAAAGCCACTGTATAGGAAACAGGGCCAGTACAGTTTCCAATAACAGCCAGAATCCATTTACTGTAGGTACATAACTGAAGTTTCAAACCTATACCTCATCTCCTAGTTCACTCAATTTTCTGTCTTGATTGACAGTTTTGCTCTACTTTCATTGCTTCTTTTCAATTTTCTCTTTTAAATTAAGCACCAGAAGATCAAATTGTAGTGCTTAATCTCCATAACATTTAAACAGGAGATAACCCTGTTTAATCCCTGGTGTGATCATGTAGTTGAACAAAAATCTGGACAATCTTATCTCTATTGTATCTCCTTTCATTTTCTTCATCCCCTCTTTCAAAGTCTGCACTGCCCTGTCCGCAAGGCCATTAGATGAAGGGTAAAGAGGTACAGAAGTGACATGGCATATTCCATTGACTTTTATAAATTTACCAAAATCTGCATTACTAAAACATGTTCCATTATCTGAAACAAGCATTTCAGGAATTCCATGTAAACTAATACTTTGCCATAGCTTTTCAATGGTTGCTTGAGACGTACCTGAATTCATTGCATATGCATCTATCCATTTAGAATAGGCATCAACAATTACTAAAAAAAAAATTCCCAAGAAAGGCCTGCATAATCTATGTGAATTCTAACTCAGGGTTTCTCTGGCCATGCCCAAGGATGTATTAATGCTTTTGACTTTCCCTGTTTCTGACGCTCTTCACTCTTTTTCACCTCTTTTTCAATATCCTGATCCATCACTGGCCACCAGACATACTGTATGATCTCGCCAGGACCTTTTATTCTGGACATACCAGCATGTGTCTGCTACAGTTGTTTCAACAATAAATTACCACCTGGAGGTGGGGCAGTCACTCTTGCTCCCCACAATACACATCCATCTTGCATGTTTAAAGCTGCTCTCGTAGAGTAGTATAGTTTTAAATTTGATTCTGTAATTTCTGGCCAACCTTTATAAATATATTCTAGCACTTGTGATTAAGTCATATCTTTTGTAGTCCACTGTTTTACCCTTTCTGCATGTAGTGGAGCATTCTCTAAAAAATCCTTCATTAACACTTTCTCATTTCACATTTGCATTTTCACTGCCCCCATCTGTTTCCGGCAAAGGCAATTTGCTCAATGCATCTGCATAATGTGACTTTTTCCAGGTCTATACATGATTTTGTATTCGTATACTCTTGGCAAAATAGACCATCTCTGGATTCTAGGTGAAATCATCTGTGGTACAGGTTTCTTTTCCTTAAACAACATTACCAGAGGTTTATGATCAGTATAGATTGTGAATACACGCCCATACCAATATTTATGGAATCTTTGGATTCCAAAAATCACAGCTAACCTTTCCTTGTCTATTTGGGAATGTCTTGTTTCCACCTATTACATGATGTAAACTCTACTGGTTTTTCACTACCATCTTCCATTTTATGTGACAGTATAGTTCCTTCCCCATACTCATTGGCTAATGTCAGCAAGATCTTGGATTCTTGGAAATGTTTCCTCTTGTGCTCTTCCCCAGGACCAGGGCACATCTTTCCTTAACAATATATGCAATGGGGCTAATAAAGTGGCCAAATTTGGTAAGAACTTGTTATAGTAATTGAGTAACTCCAAATATGCTTTTAGCTCACTATTCTTTTTAGGAGAGGAAGCTTCCACGATAGCCTTCACCTTATTTTCCATAGGACGCAAACCCCTGGCATCAACAACATGCCCAAGTATTCCACTTCAGAAGTAGGAATACATTTATTTCATTTGAGACGTAACACAGACTCTTCTAACCACTTTCAGTACTTCCTGTAAATTTTGCATGTGTTCCTCTTCAGTGGCACCTGTTACAAAGATGTCATCCAGGTACACAGCTACGTGTGGCACGCCTTACAATAAGTTTTTCATAAGCCTTTGGAATATGGCAGGAGCAGAGGAAACACCAGATGATAAACGATTATAGGTAAACATTCCTTTATGTATGTTTATGGTCATACATTTCTTGGACTGTTCATCCACTGTATTTTGCTGATAAGCATGACTTAAGTCCAGTTTTTGTATATGTCTCACCCACGACCAACACTGCAAACAAGTCATCAACTCTGAGAATTGGATATTGCTCTAGTGAAGGAACTTGGTTTACAGTCAATTTGTAGTCCCCAAATAATGGAATTGTGCCATCTGATTTTAATATGGGAACAATGGGAGCAGCCTACTCAGAATATTTCATGGGTATAATAATTTCCTATCTTAATGGGCTTTTACTTTTAATTTCCTCCTCTATTTTAGAATGCATAGCATACAGCACAGACTTGGGTCTAAGAAATCTCAGTGTAGTTGTGGCTGCCATGTGAATAGTTGCAAACTATTCAGTATACCCAACTCCTCCTTAAAGAGCTTAGCAGGCCTTGAAAGCACATGCTGCAAAGTAAGGTCACTGTCCAAAATTACATATTTTTAACTTCTCCCAACCTGCGCCAAGTAAATTAGGTCCTGTTCCTTCCGTGATCACCAGAGGCAAGTCTCCTTGCTGCAACTGATATCTGACATTTACTTTTGCCTCTCCCAGTGTTTTTATTGGCTCTCCAGTAAAACTTTTCATCACAATGTCAGTCATTTTGCAATGGATGGCTCACGGTGTCTGTCACACATAACTCTTTAAATCTTAACTCACTTATTATAGTGACAATGCTACCTGTGTCAATCTCAAAACGAACATGATTGCCTGCGATGTTCATTTCCACTTCAAATGTTTTCATTAGTTTTATGTTATTACTTGTAAAATGGTACAGGGAGAATGCTCACTCTGTTTGCACCTCATCTTTTGTTTCTTCGTTTAACATATGTGCGCAGTGCTGCTTGTTTTTTTTTTTTTTTTTTTTTTTTACTTCTACAGGCTTTTGCTATATGCCCTACTTTTCCACATGCATGGCACTTCTCGTGTTTAAACATGCATTCCGATGGCTTATGCTTTCTCCCGTTACATCTATAACATTCTTCAGTTTGGTGGTGTATCTTCGGGCTTCACGTACACTTTTATATTCTGGCTTCTGGTTTGTATGCGATGGTACACAATTGCCGGCAGCTTCCCTTTAAAATCCTAGGCATTCTTAAGTGCTGTTTCTACTGCAGTCGCTATTTTCAATGCATTTTCAAAGGTTAATTTTGCCTCCAATGACAACCGTCTTTGAATTCTGTCATTGATTCCGCAAACTAGTCGATTTGGTAACATTTGCTGCAGCCTGTCCCCATAATTGCAATCTTGAGCTAACTTAATTCCGCAACATATTCCGTAGGCTTCCTGGCGTGAGAATCGAATTTAAATCTTTGTACTATTTCACTCAGTTTAGGGTTACAGTGATCTTTAAAAATGTTCACTTGAAGGTGCTGGAAGTGCTGCGCCTCTAAAGACACAATTCACATGCACGCAGCCTCTCACATCCAGGATGAAAGGCATCCCAGTATTTTTGAGGAGATAAATTTGTTTGGCGGGACCTCAAAAAAGATGTTTGTAGCTGGGCAGCGGCTTGTTTTGCATGTCAAAAGGCTAAAATACATTACCATGTTAAAGCCCCACTGACATCTTCCCCAGTGCCTGCTCGCCATTTTGACCATGTTAATGTGGACCTGGTAGGCCTCCTTCCTCCTTCTCACAGTTTTACACACCTGCTCACTGTGGTTGACAGGACCATCAGGTGGCCTGAAGCTGTCCCTTTGACATCCACAACTGCAGCAGAAGTAGCGAGAGCCTTTATCAACACTTGGGTTGCATGGTTCGGCACACCATCCCACATCACATCCGACCAAGGTGCACAGTTCACTTTACAGCTCTGGGCTGCAATGGCACAAGACCTTGAGATGACCCTGCACCATACGACTGCCTACCGCCCCCAAGCTAATGGCCTTTGTGAGTGATTTTACCGGTTGCTAAAGTCAGCCCTCAAGGTCTCCCTTACCAATGACAGCTGGGTCGACCTTCTGCCATGGGTGCTGTTGGGGTTACACACGGCTCCAAAAGAGGATCTGCAAGTATCGTCCGCTGAACTGGTGTTTGGCCGACCTCTCCATGTGCCCGGGGATTTTATCCCTCAGACTTCTGCCCCCTGGACTGCATCCCGACATCAGTCTCTGCTCCCAGACAGCAGTCACCTTCCAGCCGGTACCACCTGACAAGCATGGCTCTCCTCTCTCCTGGTTTCCATACAGTCTGCAGTCAGCAATGTTCGTGTTTGTCCGGCATGAGGCACATAGTGGACCACTGAAACCACATTATGATGGCCATTTCCAAGTCCTGGAATGCGGAGACAAAATGTTTGTGCTTGACATTGGTGGCAAACAGAAGATGGTCTCAGTTGATTGCCTCAAGCCAGCACACTTGGATTTCTCTGAGTTTTTTGACTCTTTTCCGGCACCTGTTGGTGACCTGGCACCTGCTTCCCGGGCATTCAGATGTTAGTTCTCCAGGTCTGGTCACAACACCGCCTTTACTCGGACAGAGCGTATATTGTGCACACCAACAAAGTTAATATTGCCTGTGCATGTGAATTCTGGGGAGACCTGTGTAGCGGCTGGAAGCGCTGTGCCTCTAAAGGCACAATTCACATGCACTGCAGTGTGGGAGGAGGCGGGGTGATGAGGGAATAGGCAACAGTTGTATATAGTTAAAACAAGTTCCATAAACTGTCAGTAGTTTTTGCCTGCATTAAGAAAACGTTGTCTGGCGTGTTTTCTTTCCTCACAGGGCACTACACACTGATTTGACATAAGACTTTTCACTCTGCTTCACGGGGCTCAGGAAGTTTCTCATTAAAATGTATGTTTTCGCTCCCACAACACTGATGAGAGTTGCTCTTTTCTGTCCTCTTCTACAGTCTCATGGGCCACCAAAAAACATTCCAGGATTTTGCAGCATTTATCCCATGTTTGCACATTAACATCAAATGCTATCAAATTTCCTATTGTCCCCATTCCTTCTTCCTTTCTCTTGATGTCTCCTTTCTATTATTAAAACAAAAGGTACAAGCCCACTGCACTTCTTGTACTGATGCTTTTTTCTTCTTTTTTCTTCAAGAAGAAGAGGCCTAGACACTGCTGCACCCGTCTACGACAAGGTCATCTGGGAATGACACATACCCACTGACTGTATTATAACTGAATTATTTTATTCAATCCAATAACATGTAATAAAGGTCTTAATCTCATACAGTGCATGCCTTTATATAACTTCCTGTGTCTCATATCTAACAAACTACCCTCACTCCCATCATAACCCAGTATCCAATTAGCATAACAACACCCCACTACTCATATTAACTGGAACTGCAGATGGTTAAAATGGCTTACTTAAGTCTGTCCAGGGTACTAAAGTGCTAGTAAGTAGCTGCGAGTAGTTAGCTAATGAATGTCATTTCCTTTACTCAGTAGTACAGTGCTTAGCGCTGCTGCTTCACGCCTCGAATGACCTGGGCTTGAATGTATAGCCTACTTTTATAAACTTGCCAACATCCATTTCTTTGCAATGTAACTGTGTATTTAACATAAAACTGTTAAGCGATATGTCCTGTTCACAGAAAATGATGTACAGTCTCATGCGATGGTATTTGGTATGCGGTGCACTCACAGTAATAGCTTGTGCAACTATAAAGTACCTGGTGTACAGGCTATAGGAAGTGGTGCACACAAAAGAGTATGTGGTGAGCAAGAGATAGTTTCCCAAAAAAATTTTTTACCCCATGTCCCCTCTGGAGCTCCATATGTAATAAAGACTTGAAAACATGAAATTAAAAACCTTGACTCATTGCAACACTAAGCAATACAGCTGAATATAAATTAGCACACTAGTAGTTTACACAGAAGACAGCAGTAAAATGAATTATAACATAACAGCTAAACAAAATAAAAACACTACAAATTGTAGTATATTAACACTGTTAATAAAACGATCATTCAATTTACATCCTTCTGATTCTCTTTGTTCAGAGAGTGCTTCTGAATGTTGTTCTTCCTTTGTCTGGTTTCCTGCCACCTGTCACTGCAACGGAGTATGGCACATGGCCAAGTGACCTCCCTTGTTGTAGACCTCTCTCAACATTATAGAACAGTGTTTGTGCATGCATCACACTGGGCATGCTTGTGTCTCCCTCATACCATGCTATTGTTCATGATGTTATTCATAATTTCATTTTCATTTTATTTACAAAATAGCTTTATTTTTATGCATTTTTGTATTTTAAAGAAAACAGGATGTGCAACAAATAGGATGGCTGAAGAAAGTGAGGTTTGTAAAAATAATATGGAGGTATAATTTATTATTTAAACAGATGGACTTTACTCTAAATTGTTAATGTTCTGCTCACTAATACTTAGCAGTGCATGGTCATGTAAACCAGTATATATAAGCAGTCTTTCCTGGAACAGTAACAAAATAATTCTGCAAAATTAAGCTGTTCAGCAGGTTTTTAGAAACTACAGCACACTACCATCACCTACTGAATGCCATTCCCAGCTGTTCTAATGGATCTAACTTTTTCCTCCGGCTGTTGAAAGTGTTTTAAAGATATCACACAGCTGTCTGCCATAACTTGTTACAGTTATTAACCTATGTATGAAGCTGGTTGTCAATTTTGCATATTAAGACAGCTGATGCTTGGTGATATATCTGGAGATAAGCAGACCGCTACCTTAAAAAAATACTTCACCCAAAATTAATTATATTATTTTTATCTTTTACTTATTTTGTGTTGTATTCTGTGTTTTTTGTACTAAAAGGGCAAGCAAATTTTTTAATTTCATGTTTTCCTGTAGAATGGTGACAACGGGGACAAACATTGAACAATGTCAGACAGTTTTAAAACAAACATGAAAATATCTCAGGATAAGTCACAAGAACTCTGATATATTGCAATGCCTTAAATACAATCATAGGTGGAAGGCAACAAGTTACTTATTTATCTAGCAGTATGAACTGACATTATCAGAAGCATAAAAAAACTCTTTAGCCCACTCTAAATGCTATATCTCCGTCAGTTGTGGTCTTTCGTTTTGAACCCGTGCCTGCTTTGCTTCCACAGTTTCAGATGCACGTTGTAGCCGTCCATGTTCATTGTATTTGTCCATGCTGGCTCACTTTTGTAGCTCTGTTAGTCGAGCTGTTTGGTTTTGGAGCCGAGACAGTTTTGCTTCCGCGGTTTCAGACGCGCGTTGTAGGCGCCTACGTATCCATGTGGGCTCGTTTTTGTAGCTCCATCAGAGGTTCATTCATTGATAGATTGCGTCATCTGGATCTAACACGTAGATTTGTGCATATTTGCGTTTGTGATGTGGTTCAGGGTGCACTGTTCCAATCCGATGTAATATTTGTCCACATACGCGAAAGCAGTATGGGCCATTGCCAGCTGGTGGCCAGATATTTACCCAGGTAGATGCAAAAGCAAATGAACTATCCATATTACTAATGCAGTCCATAATGCCTGCTTTGCAGACGCGCGTTGTAGGCGCCTGCGTTCATTGATTTTATCTAGGCGGGCTCGTTTTTGTATCTCCGTTAGTCGAGCTGTTTGGTTTTAGAGCCGAGACAGTTTTGCTTCCGCGGTTTCAGACGCACGTTGTAGGCGCCTACGTATCCATGCGGGCTTGTTTTTGTAGCTCCGTTAATTCAGCTGGATTGTTTTGGAGCCATGACCGTGACTCCATTAGTTATCCGTTGTCTGCCGTTAGTAATATGGATAATTGCACTTACTGTTAATACGGAGCGTTTTCTGTGGTTGTACTGTTAATAATGCATCACTGTAATGTGATCCACATATGCTATATGGTTTGGACGTGTGAGGATGCCGTACGTCTAATACGGAGAGTTCGTTTATTCTTATTACCCGGACCATGCTGTGTAGTGTGGACGTTTAGTTCAGAAGCGTGTTGTAGGCGCCTGCGCCTTTCGTACTTTCTCGCGCCTTCCGTACTATCTTTGTGGACCTTTGCAGTCTCCGTAGTGTCTTCTGTTTGATTCTGGGGTGCAGTGCAGAATCCTCTTTTCTGTGTGGCTGTGTCGTTAGTCGTTAGCTATGGGCGCGTTGTTGCTTCATGTCTTATTTACGTTAGTTGAGCTCTTTCGTTTTTGAGCCGTGACTCCTTCGTTCGCGGTGGAACAGACTTCGCTTGCGGTTTATGAGACGCGCGCTGTAGGCGCCTGCACACTATGTCTCCTGGTCCCATCGCCGTGTACCTGCGTCCGTGCTTTCCATTCTCGGTTAGTAGTATGGATTATAAATTAACAGACTAAAATAGAAACAGTTCATCTCACGTACAGTTTTGAAATGTGACTATATTATTCAATGAGACACTTGAACTGTCTTGTAATTGTACCCATAAAATTAGCATATAGTTTTTTAATAACATTTTTAATAATAAAAAAAAAAACTCCACAGCATAAGTCAAAACTGACTATTTCATTACTTCCTCAGTAATTTATCTGAAAGAATACAAACAACACTGCCTGGGTCACAAAGTAAATTCTGGAGATATCACAGAGAGGCATTGCTGCAGCCCACTAGCAATTTGGGGGATTCCCATGTAGATCTGACTTCTATATGTCTTGCCCTCACACTTTTGTCCGGTTTGCCATTACACAATGTCAAGATCTTCTAAAGTCAAGGTTTCTAAAAATTCTAAACATTAATAAAAGTGCTATATAGGCCCTGGGTTCATTTGTCTGTTAGATGAATGTTTTCATCAGCTAACTTAAGTTGAAAATTCAATACTCTGTCATACCATACTCTCATTTGAGCCACTGATTATTCAGTTAATATTGCAATAACTACTCAGTTAATATTGTAATAGCATATTTTCATCCATCCATCCATGTTCCAACCCGCTGAATCCGAACACAGGGTCACGGGGGTCTGCTGGAGCCAATCCCAGCCAACACAGGGCACAAGGCAGGAACCAATCCCGGGCAGGGTGCCAACCCACCGCAGGACACACACAAACACACCCACACACCAAGCACACACTAGGGCCAATTTAGAATCGCCAATCCACCTAACCTGCATGTTTTTGGACTGTGGGAGGAAACCGGAGCGCCCGGAGGAAACCCACGCAGACACGGAGAGAACATGCAAATTCCACGCAGGGAGGACCCGGGAAGTGAACCCAGGTCTCCTAACTGCGAGGCAGCAGCGCTACCACTGCACCACCTGCATATTTTCATATATCATTAAATGTTATAACACTAATTATTTTGTTACGGGCCCTTTCTTATTCCTGGCATTTGGCTGTGGTGTTAAGTGCTAAGTATGCTTGGAATTGGGTACTACCTCTTGCCATGGAGTGCAATATCAGAGTTTTTGGGAGCCTAAGGCATTGGTGGGTATTAGGACACCACCAGATCATCATATTCTACAGCAATCATGTTGCATATAATACTCTATGATGCCCAGAAGGGTGAGATGGACCAACTAGTATGGGCCTGGCAAAATTTAACTTTGCTTGTTCCATGCAACTGTTGATACCAGGAGCTAATTATTTCACAGCTGCTGATTTCTGAAACCTTATAGTGACACCCTTTTAACCACTTTATCTTTGTGTTCATTTTAATATTGTAGATGGGTCTTTGTATAGGTAAATTTTACCAAGATATACAGGAAATTGTTAGAGGAAGAAAATATAGCTCGGTGCTTATTTCATTTCTTTGATGCAAAGTAGTTAAACATGTCATCTTCACATGTGAATAAATGTTTGTCATAACATAATTATATTAATAATTTGAATCACTTGTTTCAGTACTTAATTATAAATCAGGCCTGATTTATACCAGCAGTGGCAAATGTAAATTTGGCCAACTTTGGCAAAATGTTTGTGTATATGACTGGTAAAGCAATAAACTGGCATCCTGGGTTAGTTCCTGTCTTGAGCCCCCACTGCTGCCGGGATTGACTTTTGCTGTCTGCTGCCCTGAATTAGTTAGTGAATGAAATGTTACTTAACTGATAATCATAATGAAATTGTCAACATACAGTTTCCAGGGGCACATTATTCTATATTCTAAGGAAAAAAAACGCTGAAAAGTACTGGAAAGAAAGTTGTAAATATCTGTTTTATAAGATTAACAAACCAATATCAAAGACTTTGTGTTTATATCTAACACACTTGGAGTCATTATCTGAGTAGGAACAGTTTAATACAGTAATCCTTTCAGGAATGACCATCTTTTCAAAACCTCTCCAAGATCAAAGTGCAAAATATTTCTACTAAACCTGTTCAGAAATCTCTTTCATCTCTTGTAAGGTTACTGTAAAATATGTCTGTTTCAGAACAAGGATCTTCTAACTACAACAGCCCTGCCATTGCTGAGCAAGCCATATTTCAAAGACTGTCTGTGATGATCTTCAATTGTTGTTACTCTTCCATTGTTGCTTTAAAGTAGTCCTGTATTAATGTAGATATTGACTGTAGCTACAGGTTCACAATCTGTGCAATATGCATGCAACTCTTTGGTAATACATGAGGGAACACAAAAAAAGTGAAAAGTGGTCCTTAAAAAACATAGCAGCTAAAGCCAGTTCTCCATGCTCAACTTTGCTTCAATTCCACTGTTCTTTTTTTTTTTTTTTTTTGCATTTTATTGATTTTATTAAACTCAAGTAACATTCAAGTCAAGTTTAACAAAACTAGGTTCGAAACGCATCAACCCCCACCCATGAGAAAGAGAGCTAGGCCAGCAGAGTAAAACTTTAAACTGGTAAAAATAAAAAATAAAAAAATGAATAAAAATAAATAGAATTAAAAAGAGGGGAGAGAATCTGCTTCCTCAATTTAAATGTTCATTCTAATGTTATTGATTAGATCCTGTCAGGTTTTGAAAAAGTTTTGTACAGATCCTCTAAGTGAGAATTAGTTTTTTTCCAATTTCAAATAGTATATACCATTTATCTCGCCCACTTCACTTCATTCACTTCTTCAGTGTTCCTTACCCTCACCAATTTGCCATCTCTATCTCTCTCTCTCTCTCTCTCTGCTTACAAGGGATCCGACATAGCTTCACCATTTTATTTCCCACCTCTGTGAGTCAATCTATGCCAGAATCAAGACTGCCTACAGTGCAACAAAACTGAGCCATTTTTCTATGAAAAATAGCATTCCAACAAGTTTGTGCTGCCTTTCTCACCCCTTCCATTTCCCAACAAGAAACTTGCACAGTGATATTTGCATTTTTATAACAGCTGTAGAAATTGTCAGACTAATGCAAAGGAACATACATTGAGGAATAAAGATAATAAAATAAAAGTATCTAATATTTTATTTAAGTGTTTACTAATAATTAGCAGGGAGTTTGCATGTTCCCCCCCGTGTCTGTGTGGGTTTCCTCCGGGTGCTCCGGTTTCCTCCCACAGTCCAAAGACATGCAGGTTAGGTGCATTGGCGATCCTAAATTGTCCTTAGTGTGTGCTTGGTGTGCGTGCCCTGTGGTGGGCTGGCGCCCTGCCCGGGAATTGTTCCTGCTTAGAGCCCTGTGTTGGCTGGGATTGGCCCCAGCAGACCCCCGTGACCCTGTGTTAGGATATAGCGGGTTGGATAATGGAAGGATGGAAAGCTTTTGTTTCATACAGAGTTGTCAATGTTCATGAAACTTTGTTCTTCCTTATAAAGTAAATACAGGAAAAGGGAGTCACTAGAAGCCAAACTGTGGTGGCCAAGAGGCATCCTCTGCTTTCCCATTGACTTTGAGTTATTTTGCTATTATTTTGACCTGAAGTAATATATAATCTGTGAATACATTTTTTGATCTGAATTCACATAATACTATAGGAAATTTAGGCTGTTTGTATTCCATATTAAACCATGCTACTGTTTTACATTAAAATAATTCACTAAAAAGAATTTGTCTTGCATAAGAATCAAATGACATACACACAAAAAAGTTATCTGTAATCACTTCCAAAATTCAATATTAGAAATGGGCAATTGAAGAAACATCAATTCTAGTTTAGTAAGTGTACAGTACCTAACAATTTAACACTGAGTAAAATAGAGTATTTTGAAACATTCAATTTTTGATGGGGGTATGCCAAGAAAAAAAGTTTGAGGGTCTCAGCCTAAAGATAGCTCACAACATCTGATCACATGTGTGTGGTTATTCTGATGTAGTTAAGCATTTACTTTGATTAATAGGCCTACTATTATCCAAAATCATGTAATGTGACTACTATTAGTAGTAACCAAGATCTAAGATAATACTTTGCAACTTTATGCTTACACTACTGGTCAAAAGGTTTAGAACACCTCATTTTCTTCAATTTTTATGCAAATGCACACAGTTTAATGTCTTAATGTTTCATGAAATCAAGGCATAGAACAATAAACAATGACAAATTAAAAAAAATGAGTGAAGGAATCATTAAGTATATTCAAATTTTTGATTAATTAAAGTAGCCACATTTTGATGAGATAACAACCAAAGTGTGGTAATCCTTTTGATTCAGAATGCTAGTCACTCCGAGAAAAGCACCAACTGTGCTTCCAGCAAAAAAACCCCAGACCATTACACTTCCTCCTCCATGTTTGACAGTTGGTGTCACACACTGATGAACCATCCTTTAACCAAGTCAATGGTGTACAAACACCCTGCGTGATGAACTGAAGATTTCAAATTTTGATTCATCAATCCATTAGACTTTCTCCCAGTCTGCAGTAGTCCACAGCCAGTATTTCAAGACAATAACTTGAATACTGGGTTAATGGAGAGTTTATGAAACTGACAAAAGCTGTTCCTACTAATTCTTACTAGTGTAGGATGACAAGCTGCCTTTGGCCAATGGAATAAATGGCAGGCTGAGTAATTTATGACAAAAAAAGCCTGCTTTAAATATTTCACCCATATTTGTGCAGGTCCATCTTAAAGAGAGTGGATGAGTAACACTAATCAAGAAACTTGCAAGTTTAAATAGACAGTATGTAACTTAAGATTATTTGACACATTAATATACTGTATGTATTGGTAGTGCTGCTGCTTTGCAGTAAGGAGACTGTGGAAGATTGTGGGTTCGCTTCCCGGTTCCTCCCTGTGTGGATTGCGCTTTGAGTACTGAGAAAAATGTTATAAATAAATGTTATGAATTATTATTATTATTATTATTTGTTAAGATGCATTATATGAAATCAAATAATTCATTCTGTTCATAATTTACACACAAGACAAAATGATTTAAAAATAACAGATTTTATATTTTGAGGTTTAGTTTTGTATTTAAGGTGTCTTTTTGCATATTCACCGAAAAACTCTGAGACACTCTTGTCAGTGATGTAAAAAAAAACACTTATAAATAATGTTTAAATTCCATAAAAGTAAAAAATTCTACATATCTACAATAATAATTATCTTGATACATTCCAACAGCAGTTTCATAAATGCTGGAACAACACAAAATAAATAATTCCTCTCTTTTTGGCAGAGTTTGAAGTAACTATGGTGGTGTTTACTGACAAGCTGTGGAGTGGCATTATTTTGAATTAATTTCACAAAATTTATACCTTGCAACTTTGTCAACTTAGGGCCTTCTTCTTGTATGACATTTATTATATAAGAAGTTCAACTAGACACATCACTAAATAAATTGTGAGCACACAAAAGCATCTGTGACAGGGCACGATTTGCCCAAGCTGGGTCCACAGCCAGCTGTTAGTGTTAAAATGGACACGTGGCTTCATTCTGCCATTGTATGCACAACCACATACTGATTGCTGTTTTAGAATTTATACATGTTCAATATTTTACATTGTATTGTGGTTGAAGTAATTAATTTAAATAAATGAATTTGCAACTTTAAAACAAAAATAAGTATTTTCCTGAAATACTGTTCTATGAGATTAAACTCTGTTACTAAGACAGTTAGTGTAAAAAGGTCCAGCTCCCGCAGAAGTGACAGTACCACAAATGATTCCTGACAAATACTGTATATTTAAACCTTTACCTATGTGAAAGAAACTGGTCTCGTTGTGGAATTTATTGCTTGCCATTAAAAAAGGAACAGGCACAGATGTACTGTATTGAAAAGTGTCTCTAGACCAAACTCCAAATATCAATATTCAGACTCCAGTTAAAACTAAAATCAGTAGAAACAATGGAAAATTAGAACACTGTGCAAATTATGCAGTATATGCTGGTGCTACTTGTTTCTATCTTCTACACAGAATGTCATGGTTAGTATTTAATTTTCTGTAGTTTTTCTATAGCACATTCTTGGTATGCAACATTATTAAAATCTGCTTAACACACTAAGACTGAAAGGCAAAAGGAAGGGGCATCATCTTTTAAGCAGGTTTAATGAGATCAGCTAGCACTAATCTTTGGGTGTTTGGATTACCATTTCCTAAATAGAAAATCCTCTTTATACTCCAGAAATAATCACACTAATCTAATTAGCCTCAGGACATCAGGTGTGTCATCATTTGTTGCCTTTTCTGTTGTAAGTTACTAAATAAAGTTTACTATTTGGATACTGCTTGATTGCATGTGGAGTAATTGTGTGACATTTGTATATGCTTCCCATATTCCCTGTAATCCAGTTTGTTTCTTCTTTGCACAGATGTAATTAATGACTGTAAATATAAAAGCACGAGTGTGTGTCCTGTGATGGTAAAAATACATCTTTTTCTTCCAGTAGGATGGTGCATGATGTGTGATGCTATATATTATGTAAGCCAGAAGAATGCATAAAATCTCATGGCTTTTTGTTTTATTATTAGTATCCATATTACTAACCGAGAATGGTAAACCGGAAGGCACAGACGCAGGTACACGGCGATGGACCCAGGAGACATAGTGTGCAGGCGCCTATAGCACGCATCTCATAAACCGCAAGCGAAGTCTGATCCACCGCGAATGAAGGAGTCACGGCTCAAAAACGAAAGAGCTCAACTAACGTAAATAAGAAATGAAGCAACAACGCGCCCATAGCTAACGATTAACGTCACAGCCACACAAAAAAGAGGATTCTGCGCTGCACCCCAGAGTCAAACGGAAGAGGCTACGGAGGCCCCAAAGGTCCACAAAGATAGTACGGAAGGTGTGGGAAAGTACGAAAGGCGCAGGCGCCTACAACGCGCTTCGGAACTAAACGTCCACACTACACAGCATGGTCCACTTGCTTCTAACACACCGTAAGCATAAACACGAGATAGTACAGAAACCCCACAGATCTGGACTCCACAACATATGTGAATCACATTACAGTAATACAATATTAAGCACACTACAATAATACAATATTAACAGTACAACCACAGAAAACACAGGCTAACCGAGAATGGTAAACCACGATCCCGCCTGGATAGAATCAATGAACGTAGGCACCTACAACGCGCATCTGAAATGTCGCAAGCAAAGCAGGCACGGCTCCAGAAAGAAAGAGCTCGACTGACGGAGATACAAACACGAGCCCGCCTGGATGAAAACAATGAACGCAGGCGCCTACAACGCGGTTCTCAAATAACACAGAGATTACACATGGACAACTGTATGTAGCCCTTTCAAGAGAGTACAGAACCCTACACGTCCACACTACACAGCATAGTCAAACCCGACATAGTACGGATGGTGCAGGCGCCTACGACGCGCTTCGAAAGCACCGCAAGCAAAAACCCGAGATAGTACAGAAACCCCACAGATCCGGACTCCACAGCATATGTGAATCACATTACAGTAATACAATACTATAAGTACTCACAGAAAACACAAACAGAACAGGCCTCGGCGTCCCGCCCCTCAGTCAAACCAGAGAAAGTACGGAGTCCCCAGACGTCCACAAAACACAGCATAGTCAAACCCGAGATATTACGGAAGGCGCCTGCATCTATGCACCGCAAGCGAAGGAGCCACGGCTCAGAAACAAAAGAGTTCAACTAACGGAAATAGGTAATTTTAACAGTAAGTGCAATTATCCATATTACTAACAGTAAACAACGTATACCTAATCAACAAATCCCAAGGACAGACCATGGACAGAGTCGGCCTTTACCTCTCTGAGCCTGTATTTAGACGTGGACAACTGTATGTGGCCTTCTCAAGAGTTCGGCATGCATGTGACGTTAACGTCAAGATTATAATAACTCCATACCAAGGAAAACTCATTCAAGGACAACACGCCATCTTTACTACAAATGTGGTGTATGAAGATATCCTTTGTACGTCATCTACACCTTTACACTCCAAAATATCTCATACATAGATCTGCGCAAACTCAAAGACACTCTATACTTACATAACATAACAATTACACTGCTATTGTCATTTACATATATTACATAGACCTACAGATGTCGTGACGGTGAACATAATACATATGTAACAATTACCAAGACAGACAATAATCTCTTTCAAATCTATTTCGGGTTACCCAAGACCAGGGGTTGGCGAGCGAAGCGAGCAGGGGGCGGAGCCCCCTAGTTTTATTTCTATAGCACATTTTCATATAAATGATGTAGCTCAAAGCGCTTTACAAGAAATCAAAGAAAAAATTCTCAGACCAACTTATTATAATCAAGTCCAAGGTTACCTGGTGGCTAGAGACTAAGCTAACTGCATCAAGTAAAAGCCCAGATCCAAACCCGGATAAGTTGTTGGATTGTATTTCATTGTTAATTTCACAAATAATTTTGGTTTGGATTTCTTTTATGAAAGTTTCTAGTATTGAAAAAAGGGGAAAGAATCGTTTTATGTAATGGTTTAATTGTAATTTAGCCCAATTTGGGTTTAACTGCATGTGATGCAACTTTATTCTGCCCATTAATAACCTCAAGTTTATTGTAGAAAATTTAGTAGCTTTACTAATTGAGTACTTCCACTTGTTCAACTTGTTTTAGCCAAAGAGAACAGTATGCAAATGTGTACACTTAACTTTTGTCTGTGCTAATGTATAGTATATGTTAATGCATATATTTGCAAAGTGCTTTTATTTGTGTGGGTTTCGTTGTTTATTCCCAACAAAAAGCCTCTTGGAAAATGCATAATGTATGCTCAACTTCAATCTGACTGCAGGCCTTTTCTACATGGGATGTAAAACAAAGTACAGTATCAGATATATGCATTTAAAAAATAAGCCAAGAAACTATTGAATGATGATAATTGTGTGAACGTACACCTTTTTGTAGATATGGTTTTCACTTTGTTAGCTAAAACGTTTTAATTTCTTTCTGTTTAGGTCATGGCAACCACAAAGAAAACAGCCCCTTCCTTAATAATGCTGAATCAGCCAAGAAAAGTGACTACTATGACAAAAACTTGGCCTTATTTGAGGTACATTATATATTTTTTTAACCTTTATTTATTTTGAACTGATATTCAGTATTTATAACAATAAAATAATTAAGAAAGTAATGTTGAGAATAAACAAGTTTTGTATGGAATTATACATTAAATTAAGATTTTTAATACTTTTATTTATAAATAAACATAAGTACCGTTCATAGTTTTTTTTTTTAATGTGACACTATTACTCTTTGAATATACTGTAATAACTATGACTTTGCAGGTATATCCTTTCTCATTAAAATATATCTGTCTGATTCCCTTATTCTGCTTCTGCTATTGAATCTTGCTCTGTGGTACTATTTCAGGAAGAGTGGATAGTCAGGCCAGCTGCTTAGCAAGTCCAGTACTTTAAAATGAATGTATATGATAACAATAAAGCATTTAATAAGTGGTAACATTAACACCATTAAGGTGTAATATTTAATATTGATAGAGACACAAAGAACTGAGATTTGTAAGTTTAAAGAGCCATTGACTGTGTAATCCCAAATGATTTAGTGATCTTTTACTTCAGAATGAAAAAATAAATGCATGCAGATGCTCTTGTAATGAGGATATAAAAGATATTTTGTCAAGAGCAAGCCATTCAGCCTAAAATAGCAAACATACCTTGTCAGCCCTTTTTCTCATAATTTTAATTTACAAGGCAGTTAAGTCATTTAACAATGAAATATTATTCATTATCAAGTAAATAATTGCATACAATAAAAAGAGAGTTTACTGTGTTTTCAGGATGTACACACCTATTGTCATGAAAACTATCTTTTAGAAATTCAACATCTAAATTATAAAATGAACTGTATTTTTTTAAGCCAATTAAGTAATGCATATTGATATTTCTAGCGGACCAGCCTCCTTGCTTTCAATATTCCAATTAACAATTTATAGAAAGTATTCTGTGCAATTAAAAAATGACTGTGGTAATACTTAAAAAACCTAATTCATTAAAATAAAAATTCTGTATTTGGAAAACTTTCTTGTTTAAGTTTTTTGCTTGCTTGATCAATGAGCGTGTAAGTAAGAAAAAATACATTGGTAGAATAGGTGTGTCAATTAATATTCCAACAACATTTTAAGCCTTAAACAATCACAATAGTTTTGCACTTGCGCTTTTATGTGGACCTGCTTAAGGAATGGCTTCTTTCTTGCGACCCTCCAATGAAGGTCTGTTTTATGGAGAGTACTTGAAATTGTAGACCCATACACCTTCACTCCAGTTTTAGCCAAAGAGCACTGTAGACTGCTGAGGGTGGCTGTTGGATTTTTAAGTTTTAGTTTTGAGGGACAGCCTGTTTTAGTAAGAGTCTGGATGCTTTGATGAACCGTCTGCTTTCTGATGATGGATCCAACAGTGCTTAACAAGACATTCAAACTCTGATATTTTTTGAAGCCATTTCCTGCCTTGTTCATTTCAATGACTTTGTTTCACACATCAGCAGAATGCTCCTTTGCCTTCATTTTTGCAGTGATCATCCACAAACACTATGGTCATTACAGAGGGCACTTTTTATATCCAGAGAGATATAAAAGACTCACAAGAAGTACCTAATTATGTTTAGTTTTGGTCAAATGACTGTCACCTTTGTGTTGTTTGTGATTAATTTGTCATAGAACTTCCAAAGCACAGAGGTTTAAATACTTATGCAAACACAAACTTTTGAGTTTTTCTTCTTCAGTTAAATATCTACAGAAAATGGTTTATTTTGATTTTGGAAATGTATTGTTACAGCATAATTCACAATACAAATGCTGAATAGATGAATATAAATAATATGCAAAACTTTTGTCATGCAGAAAACTATGATGATTTTCAAGGGGATTGAATACTTTGCACACAACTGTAAATGAAGAATGAAAGGTCCCATGAATGTATGGGGAGAAACATTGAACTGTACTATTCATGGCTATTGGAATGCTCTCTGTCATCCCAGAGATGCCTCCTTATAGACTCCTGGTAGCTTTCTCCAAGAGAACCCTCGTTCTTCTCCTGTGAAAGGCAGCATACAGTTTTGTATGCTGATCTCTCTAGTAAGGAGCTGCTGACGAGCTATTAAAATAAGTGGATGCCATGACCCAGGATGTTAGGAAGTACTCCTTATATTTAATGTATTTAAGACAGTAAAGATGATAATTCTCAGAAGCCCTTAATTTAGTTAAAGATCAGTGAGTGCTGAAGTGTATTCCATTAGCATCATTACTGAAAAAAATTAAGTCATTTTTATTGTGATTTGTATGTCACTTTAAAGTAAGTGAACTTAAATACTTCCAAAACTTGTGATTTGTTTCTGACAGTGAAATTATTTCCAAAAATGTGCCATTTTGGTATATTCATCCTAAATTGTGATCACATAATGTTGAGTTGCTGAGGAGATGAGATGCATTTCCTTCACAATCTCAGTAAGAACACACAAAGCACTCAAGACCCCTGCTGATGTGTTTTTGTCACTGTCCGCATGACCACAGTGGAAACGGAGACTACCCTGCCATTTTGAAGAGTTTGTGCACCTTTACAAGGACTTGGAAGTTAAATGGAGGACTATGTACAAATAATGTTGCCGATAACTGCATCAACCTGGGGATGAAACACCAACAGTATGAGCTATCATTCCATCATGCAAATATGCAGCTTTACAGCCAGTCATAAGGTATCTTATAAAAACAACATGCTCACCTAAGTTGCATATGAATTTCAGTTAGTGCAGCTACATCAAGCAGTCCTAAGGACTGAGAGCTACCCAAAGAACAATGTAAAGAATAAGAGTACATTGGCATTTGGGAACAGTAAGCACTGCAGTTGGGGCAGTGATGCAGACTAAATCTTCTGGACAACATACACAAGTAAGGAAGTAGGAAGTAAAAATGTTAGTTTTGAATACACAATGGGAGGTCTGAATATCGAGAGTACAACTTATTAGAAAGATTTAGGAGTCATAGTGGACTCAACACTATCAACTGCCAGACATTGTTCAGAAGCAATTAAGAAGGCAAACAGAATGTTAGGTTATATAGCACGATGTGTAGAATACAAGTATAAGGAGGTTATGCTCAAGTTTCATAATGTACAGGTGAGGTCTCACCTGGAGTACTGTGTGCAGATTTGCTTCCCAGATTACAAAACGGACATTGCAGCACCAGAAAAGGTTTAGGTACAGGGGATAAATTTGAAGAAAGTTTAAAAGAGCTGACCTTTTTCCGTTTAAGCAAAAGAAGATTAAGAGGTGACGTGATTGTTGGAAACTTGTTAAGGGTAAATTTCACACAAGAATTTGGAAGTTTTTCTTTACACAGAGAATAGTATCAAGTAGAGTGGTACACAGTAAGACTTTAGAAACTTTCAAAACTAGGCTTGATGTTTTTTTAGAGAATGAAGTGGACAGCACTGGAAAGCTTTGTTGGGCTGAATGGCCTGTTCTCGTCTAGATTGTTCTAATGTAAGAAAGATAATTTTTACTATCCTTCCTTAGCTGCAAAGCTGGAGATTAAGAAATGATTTCAGCTCAGGAGTAACACAGTTTTAGCCTGTGTATTCAAATATTTGATAATGACTTGCTTAATTTAAATTTTTCCTTGATTGTGAAATGGTAAGGAATGTTATTTTTCAGAATACTTCCCAGAAAGTGTTCCATGTTATCTTCTCCAGTTTGGAGTTCCAACTCTATAGGTATTTTCTTCAGTACAAGCATACAAATGATGTAAACATTGTAAATTAGCAATAGTGTCCCCAAACCTGCTTAATCAAATTAAGGGCCACATGGCTGTCCTGTTAGCATTATAATATCCTGCTTACCATATGAGCAAATAGTCCTATTTGAATGAAACCATTTAAATTGCATTAATAATTATCATATAATATACACAATCATATATATATATATATATATATATATATATATATATATATATATATATATATATATATATATATATATATATATATATATATATATATATTCTTATATATAAATGATTTTGTGTGTGTATATTGTGTATATTATACACACACTATTATCTTGGTGTTCTCACCACTTTAAAATATGGAGCTCATTTGCATAGCTTATACAATGCAATGAAATTCAGTTCCTCTTGTATATATTACATGTACATGCCCAGTTGAAACTGGGTGATTAAAACTGATCAAGATGTATTGTATAACCCTTTCTTCTTTCCAGTGCCTGTTTTTACTGGAGGGGAAATTCAATTCTACATCTGTGGGTATACTGTGGATAATAGGTAGTATTCTATAGCGTATCTAGTTTTTTAATATTACTAATGAATAGCCTATTATGAAATGTTGAGAATTTCTTTATTTACTTTTCAGTGTGCAATTAACTTTTATTTAAGGTATTTATTTTAGCCACTTTCTATAATGGAAATCTGTACTATTTTAAACTGTTGTCATAAAGGTTAGAAGTGTTAAGTTAAGCTGAATTTGTTTTAGTTTAAAGAGTTAAAGGAGAGGAAACACAGATTGTGTGCTCCTATAGAATATATGGAAGGATGAGCTCTAGGCAGGTCTTATTCACTTCAGAGTATTAGTAAAAGCAATTTTATATTTCTGTATAATATATATCTATTTTATATTTAAGCCAACATAAGGTTGTATTGGTCTAAAATTTTGCCCCATCAGCACTGAGCGATACACAATCTCCATTCTATTGCAGGCACACTTAGCCTCACAAGTAACAGTTTTATTCACTTGCATAGCACAATTTTCACTGAAACCACAATAAAGATCACAAATGGAAATAGACTTTTTCTTAAACAAGCATTTAAAATAATAGTTGTGTAGAAGGCAGGAACAGATAACCATTTAATTTAGTTTGTATGTACAGTATGTCTCTGTGCAAATAGGTAAATTCCATTTATACATCCAGTGAACATGTAAACTCAGCACAAACAACTGCACTATTTAAATGCAGCAGTAAAGAAATGTGCTTTTCAGTAAAAAGTCTGAATAGTTTAATTCAATAATTGGAAAAAGATTGTTATGAAACTTTGGTGAGATTCAAACACAGGTCTTCTGGTTGTGGTTCAAATGATTAACTAGAAAACTACCCACAGCTATTCTTGCGCAGTTTCTTAAGTCACATTCATGTTTCTATTGCTCTCAATTGTCTTACCATACCCTGCCTGCCTCCATGATCCCCTCCTCACCCCCTTATCTTTTGTGAGAATCTATTTATCCAATGCGAGAGTCTCCACCTGCCTTTTTGAACCATCCATAGCTTGTAATTTGTAATGGGAATGTTTCGGGGGTTTGTGGGATGCAAAGTTCACCATAACTGTGCAACATTTCAGTGTTACTCACCCATCCACCCCTTCCTATATTCATTTTGGTATGCTAGCTACTGCAGTACAGTTTGTACCCATGGCCTCTTGGGTGTTGATACTGTGATATTGCTTTCAAATTAACATATGCATGCTCATTCACATATGGGGCAATGATCTCTCCATGCTTGCTGATTTGCATGAATGCAGATTGCTTTAATATTACCTCATGTGGAGTTGTTGGGAAATGTGTAAATCTGTGTATTACGTTATGCGTTGTATGGACATTTTAAAGTTTTGTGCAAAGTTTGAGAAATGCTAGGTTTTGAAATATACAAATCAAAAGCTGCATTTTACACTTATGATTACACTTTCATTCCAGCTTACAGTGCATGGCTTCTCTGAGTAGATGGAGCAATGACGTAACTTATAAAATTTGTGAGGAATGTTATTCCATCTCTGTCAAACTGATAACTTTTCATGAGTTTATTGATGTCCAGTGTTTCCAAAACAGTTAGCCTTTCTTAAAATGTCCATGCCAATCTCTTCTGGTAGCCCCTAGCAACTTAGGACAGTTCACAAGTGCCACTAAACCCCTGTGAATTTAGGAACAGTTTCCCAATTTAGGATGGGAATGGCATCAGAATAAGACCAAAATTGAGTCTTGGAGCTGGAAGGCAATAACACTAATCAATATCATTTGTTTCTTTTCAACTGTACACCTTGGAATATTCAGAGCCTTACTGAAACTGAACTCAGTTTCTTCACTTTTGTTAAGTCAATGTTGGTTTTATGCTTTTATCGTTTTATCTTCATCCTATTTATTTTCCAAACCCACTATTTTCATTTCAGGCTTCTGTGCCAGTAGAGCCCTGCATAGAAAACTCATCCATAATTCCGCATACTCACATTCACTCATACTGCCCATCAACCTACCACAATGTGCATGTCTTTGGAGGTGTGGGAAAAAACATGAGTACCTGGTAAAGTATTATTTGTCACAGAGGAATTGTAAAAGGTCTAAGCAGGTGGAAGCCAGGCTGGAATAGGTTCTTTGAGCTATAAGACTGTAATACTAATTACTAATTCAGTGCTCCCATCCTGTCCTTTTAATTCTTTTTTAATTATTATAAGTAAATCTATTTCTCTTCATAAATATTTATACTGTACAGTAAACTAAATAATTATTTTGAAAATTGTAAAATTTATTAGTAAAAAATATACTCTGCTTCTTCTAAATACCATTTATTCTGGTTTATAACAGTATGTTCATTTTTTTAACAATTTTACACATTACACTTGTGTTCAATTTGCTAATGATTAAGGATGTCATAAACAATATAGCCTTCAGCCAAACTTGGATACGAGTTTCTAGTTAATGTTTTTGCTTTATGTGATTGCAAAATTTAATTTGACTGTGTTGGAGTCATCAAAACATGATTTGTGTTATGGGTACTGATCACACTATGCTCATATTTACAGGAGGAGTTGGACATTCGTCCTAAGGTGTCGTCCCTTCTCAGCCGACTGGTCAGTTATACCAGCTTTACACAGGGAGCCAAGGAACATGAGGAGTCAGAGAGTGCGGAGGGCTCCAAGAAAAAGGTTACAAAGGTATATTGTTCACTTTGTTGTCTTAATTTTTTCTGTTTTTCAGCAAATTAACTCATTTTACCTTTGTTACATGAAAGTTACAGGATGTAATTATCAAAGGTTTTGGTAGGTCCAACAACTCCTTGTAGAATTTAGACTCTTCGGGTGCTTATGCCAGGGTCATGTTCATGGGTTTTTCACTCATCATTTTACACAATTATAGTTTCCAAACAACAAACTCATTTGTATAAACTTGGGAAATTCTATAGGTCTCTGGATTTCAGAATGTCTAAATAATAGTATTGTCTTCACCTATTTTCTGCCCCTAACTTAATGACTACATCTCCAGTGATACTTCTGTAAATCTACTTAGGTTTGCTGGTGACACCACACAGCTGTTAAAATAATTTTGTATTTAAAGGAGATCTCCCAACACACATTATAAATTGCATTACTGTGAGTAGGATGAAAACTATTCTTTTCATTTCCAAACACAATTGTCACTCACATCTTCTCCAAAGCTAAATACATCTCTTATTTTAAAAAAACTTAACAGCAAATGTATTCCTTAGTTCAAAAAGTTTATTGTTTACTTTTCACCCTGTTGGTGCTGGTGTTATTTTGCAAGTCAGTCATTATTTTTCATGAATGTAGTTCTTCAGAATGCCTTATGGGTTACGAATATATTTTGGATGTATGTGTTAACTACGTTGTTTATTTTGTTGCATAAAATATTGCATAGCAATAAACATTTATTGAGCAAATAATTTATGACTGAGAAATATAAATGTAGAGAAATTAAGAACATTTTTTACAAAGTAGGCATTAACACAGTGCTAAACAATTTATTTATTGTTTTCAAGCATTTCTGGAAACATAATTCAACCACATTTGTACATAATCACCATTGATTTTGCTTTGGACAGAGTGTGATTTATATTATTTGCAGAACATTCCTTTTTACAAGAGATCCACTAGGTCATGGTCAGAGCCCTCCAGTAATGCCATGCCACGCCATATGTTTCATAAGTAAATTTTGTGTTGATGGTTGAAAAGAACTTGGCAATGTACTCTTAATTGCAAGCTATAGTTTAATATTCCCCACTACACTGGAACCTGAGACCAGTATGGAAAACACAAATCTGTCTTTACAATTAGTGTTTTGCAGATTTTAAGTGTACAGGCTTTTTATCTACAAAGCTACCAGCAAATGAAAATTTGACCTTGGAAATGGTAATCAATGTTTGTGATCAATAAGTTTTATTTTTTTTCAAATCATGGTAGTGGTTGACATTCATTGAACCATGACAACATATGGTATGCTGCACATTGTTTGTTTGTTATGTAACATTTTAAAAAAGCCTACACTTGGAGTTACGCCTCGAGGGAAAGAATTGTATTTTTGTACACTGCAGCACTTAAAACTGTAAAAAAATGTAGCAGCAGAATGTTGTGATAACAGGATTTACTGTTGATTGTTTGCTGAAATGCTGGTAAAGGCTCTATTTCTGCAGTCTCATATTTGTTAATTACTCAGCTTCCTTACCAAGCAATATTGCTTGTGAACAATGTTTAAAGGAATAATTTAGAAGCAAAATAAAAAGATACAAGGTGCATGTTGACAGACCAGCATAAACCTGCTATAGTAAAACAAAACATGCAACCATGTTGGAATTCTGTTATTTAGAGCTTCTCCTAAAAATATGCTATTAGGACAAAGGAATATTCAAAATTATTGAATACCCCCCAACATATAGAGAATGTATAAGACCATTGCAAATTCACTAAAATGCTCCCTAAAGCACAGTAAAACACCTTATTTAAGGAAGTAAGTGGCATATAGAACAGGTCATCCACACTGAGGCCAAGTATCTGCACAGAAAGGGCAGCAAAAGGGCCCTAAAATAACTCAACACAAATTGCATTCTTTCCTAGTAGAGCTGTGAGAATCTTCTTATGACAAAAATTGCCTAGGTGCTTAACATATAAGGGTTCCATGGGAAAATGTCATTGTTGGAAAAAAAATGTTGACATTGATTCTCTAGTCAAGTTTTATTAAATATGTAAGAGATTTTGAGACTAAGTAGTTGGCAGTTTTATAGTGAATGAGACTACAATTAATATTTTGGCCGGAAAGCTATGTACTTGGTTTGTGTTAATATCAACATCGTTTTTCCATGGAGCATTGAGATGGCATAATCTGTTTCAGGCAATAGATGACTTTTAAGAATACAAGGTAGTCGTGCCCGTCAAGGACGGGCTGCAGGTGACTGTTATCAGTGTTGCAGGGTAAAAGTCATTAAGTGCAAAATTATTTGTACCATGATTAAATTTAGTAATAAAATGTTTTTTGTGCCACACGACGAATCGGGATTCGAACCCTGGTGGACAGTAGGTGGTGTTAAGTCCTAACTTTGTTCCGGCATCCGGGATCGAACCACCGACCAAGGGTAGTGTGCACTCTACCACCTGAGCTGTATGGATCTTAGTTCCAAGGCAATAATAAACATAATGAAAGTTGTTTCTAGTTTAAGTCATGTATGAAAGTGTTACATGCCATAAAATGAACGACTTATCTTTATCAAAATAAAATTATGAATCATTAACACAATCAATGCATACTTAACGAATACGTAAACTATGTTTATTCAAGTATTTAGAGCACGACAAAGTTGATTGCTGGAAGCAGCTCTTGCAGAGGCTCTTCGACGTGCGTCAGTGTTTCTTCGAAGTTGAGCTTGAATTTCAGACGCATTTGCTCGACTTTCTCGAGTTCGAATGTGATGTTGTTGACGCCTTGAATTTGCATCTTCCTCGTTTTCATGAAGTCTATTTTCTCGTAGTCTTTGTCGCTGTTGCTCTCTTCTTTCGACAATTTCACCTTCAGTTGCATTTAAACGATTCTCTCGTTGTCGTAAACGTTCTTGTTCTCTTCTCTCAACAATTTCAACTTGAGTTGAGTTTGACCGACTTTCTTCTTGTCGTTGCCGTTCATGTTCACGTCTTTCAGCAACTTCAATTTCAGTGGCAGTAGAACGTTTTTGTTGCAATCGCAGACGCTCAATTTCGTGAACCAATTGTGTTTGTTCTTCCGTGCGGTTGCTTCTGTAAGCTGCAACTCGTTGGCGTTCATTTTGTCTCTGCTGCGAGATTTGAACACTCTTTGCTGCTTGTCGTACTGCACGTCGCTGTTTATTCCACAGTTTTTGTTCTTCAGTAAAAATTGTTTTTGGTTTCTTCGTTTTTGGCAATTCATGAAGTGTAGTTTGAGCACTTGAAATATCCAAAATCTCATTTCTTTTTGCATTTAGTCTTCTTCAGTCGAGTGACTTCCTTCAGCTTGTCTTTTAATCTGATTGGTCACTCGCTTCCCAGTGCTTCGTTTTTTATTTTGTTGTTGAGGCAAATGTGCAATATTCAAATTGTTTATGGTCTTTTCTTGGGTTTCTTCGTCATTAAAATGCAAGCTTGTTTCTTTTTTAGTTGGTTGGTCCAAATTTTCAAAATTCGTAGAATATCAGCCAATCAAAACACTGATGTAAACGTACCAACCAACCAACTAACCAACAGACAGACATGCTGAAATATATATATAGATAAGGCAAAATATGAAGAGTAAATTATAATGAAATTCTTGAGAAAAATATAGTAATTAAGTCAGGAAGCTAGGTGCCATGCAGAAGATTAATCATCCTTCAAGAAAATAACGTAAATCATGTTACAGTGGCACAGTGGCATGGCTTACAAAAAAAAGGTGATATTTTGGAGTTGCCAATCAAAACCTAGCCCTCAATCTAGTCAAGGAAAGGTAGTTGTTTAAAAATCTTTTATTTGCCAACTGAGTTCATCTAACTTTAGGAACATGTTCATGGATGGAATTTCTGTTAACGCTGCATGTAAACTGCATTTCTGTTAAGAAATTATTTTAGATAATGTACAGTCATTTTTTTTGTTTTAATGCAAAATTTCTATAAAACACATTTCCACACTGTCACACAGTAAAAAATGTGAAGAAGCCCTAGGATGGAAGTTAATATTTTTTAAAGCTGTTTTATAGCTTAAGAGTTTTCTTTTATTTTGATTTGTTGTTACCTTGTTTTGTACCAAATAGAAATTTTTCAATGTTTATATTAATTATATTCAAAACATAAGAGTATTTTTTTTTAGTTTTCAAGGTCACTAGTTTGTTGTTCTTTGACACTGGCCTTAATCCATCTCATGTTAATTTGAAAATAATGCAAACAAAACACAGAGTTAATAATTGTTCACAGGTACTGTATTTTTAAGTCTTAGTCTTATTGTCTTCTGTCTTTCATCATATAAATGCTAGTAATACATTCCTAATATAATATTGTGCTTTACAGATTTACACCACTTGCTTAAATGCATTTCCATTCATTGCATTAGCTGTTTCTTTTGAAATAATATTTCATTTGTATTCGTGTTTACTATGAAAAGTGCACTGTAAAACAGTTTTATCGATTTGCTCTGGTTTCATCATAGATTATTAGCTGGCTGCTTTATACAAGAAGACCTACAATTTTGCCAGTCATAAGCAGCTGATAATTAATATTACCTTTATATGAGATTATGCAAAATGAACTGGTACAATAAGCATTGATAACAAAAGTAATATAAAGAAAGTTCTTTGCATTTGTCACAGTTAATGAAGCTGTCAATTTAAATCATTTTAGTCCTTAAATGTTCTTAACAAATAGTGTTCTTAGTTTCTTAACTTTTGTAATATTCTTTGTGTATTGTTTGTTACCCTATAAGTCATAAAAATGTAATTCAATTTTAAACATTTAAACATTTTACTTAATAGTTTTTTAGCCAGGTGAAAAACTGTCTCACATGTATTCTAACAGTTCAAACAATGTGTTGATAGAAACAAATTGGTGTCTACTTAAATATCTGAATTTGTTCCATTTTTAGTCTCCAAGAATGGGCACTTTGATGGGAGTCTACTTGCCTTGTCTGCAGAATATTTTTGGGGTCATTCTTTTCCTGCGTCTAACGTGGATTGTTGGAACTGCCGGCATTATGCAAGCATTCCTGATTGTCTTGATGTGCTGCTGCTGTGTAAGTTTATGCCAGACTAATTCATAATTCCTTAAATTACACAGATTTAACTCTTAAAAAGCCTTGCTCATTTTTCTGTCCCTATTTTCATTTCAGCAACATTTTACTTATGTATGTGGTATTATATATTTCTTAGAAAACAGTAGTATCCAGATTTCATAAATAATGCAATGCATGAATACTTTTAATTCCAACAGCTGTTCCCTATGTAAAGGTTCAGCAGGCAATAAGGTGCATGTGGTACAGTGAAATGCCGTATAATAGATGGCTACCATGTAAACAACTGTTTAATTGATACTTTTAGAGCAGATTAAACACTTAAGTAATAAAATACTAATGTATCAGGAACAATTAATTACACATAAGAAAATGAGTTAATAATTACCAGCTGGAGAGTAAAAATATAATTGCATTTAGATAAGACTAAACCTCGTATTGTACTGTGAAATCTAAACCCGAGTAAATGCATTCTTATTTAAAGCTGGTCTTGTTTTTTTTAGTTAATTTCCTAAGTGTATTATATGATTGTTTATAGTAGATTGCTGCTTTTACACAGTCAGCTTTCTTATTGCTTTAGTGACACACTGCTAAAGGTCTCAAAATATACAGCTATTGTACAATTATTTGTGTATAGTACATTGCTTACATATCTGTTATTTTTATAACTGGAACACATGTAAATGACGGAGGTGATTGTAATGATAGTTTTTAAATTACTGTTCCTTAATCACTTAGGGCAACCACAAAAGACTGTTCACTTTATATCTTAAAAACTATAATTACATTGTCAACATTAAATTCAGAAAAAAACATTACGCTTTTATTTTAGTTTATGCAAAGTCAGGATAATACTTTTAACTGTGTATACTTGAATTTAGTTTTGTATTTTTCTTGAAAAGTTAATTTTAGGCAAGAAAGTTTTTACTATAGACTTTCTGAAATAGAAATATAATCACCAAATGATACCAAAATAGTAATCACAATCACATTCTAAGCCTAAAAGTACCTTTGCAATATTTTTTGCATTTTTATCACCTTGTCTGCCTTCTTATGCTTTCATTTCAAAATCACTTTGTAGGTGTGCTCTGAAATTAACTGGCACTGCATTCATGACTTTTTCTTGCTTTGCACCATATGCTGCTGGGGTTAGTTTACATGACTAAAGTTCAATAAATACATGAAAAATAAAACTGTCATCTATATTATCCAACAACAAATAACATTCAAGGTTATTTTGCTATCTGTAAAAACTGTTGTGTTATACACTTAATAAAGTGATGTTTATTCAGTAGAAAATTATCATTTATTTGTTTAGTTAAGTTGTTGTTACATATACCATTACGAAGAACAAGCCTAAAACAGAGTAAAAGGAAACATTTTCTAGTCTCATTATAAGATCTGTTTTAACTACAGTATACAGTGGCATGCAAAAGTTTGGGCAGCTTTTGTTAAAATGTCTGTTAATGTGAAACGTTAAGTGACCAAAAGATGAACTGATCACCAAAAGGCATAAAGTTAAAGATGACACTTTTTAAATATTTTAAGCAAGATTAAATTTTTATTTCCATCTTTCACAGATACAAAATACCAAAAAAAAATAAAAAGGGCCTGAAGGAAAAGTTTCGGCACCCAGCATGGTCAGTACTTAGTAAGACCCACTTTGGCAAGTATCATAGCTTGTGAACGCTTTTTGTAGCCAGCTAAGAGTCTTTCAGTTCTTACTTTGGGTATTTTTGCCCATTCATCCTTGCAAAAGACTTCTAATTCTGCAGGATTCTTGGGCTGTCTTGCATGAACTACTCTTTTGAGATCCATCCACAGATTTTCAGCGACGCTTAATTCGGGTGGAATGTGATGGCCATAGCAAAATCATCAGCTTGCATCTCTTGTGGTATTCCATTATAGATTTTAAGGTGTGTTTTGGATCATTACCTTGTTGTAGGACCAATCCCCTTTTTAACTTCAACTTTTATACAGATGGTGTGATGTTTGCTTCCAGAATTTGCTGGTATTTATTTGAATGCATTCCTTGGGTGTGGGTTGAATTTTGCTTTGATTTGTTAAATTAGTCTTGACTGTAGAATGTTATTTGTTTCTAATTAAAAATCAATAAAAATAAAAAAATCTGTGGTGGGCTGGCACCTTGCCCGGGGTTTGTTTCCTGCCTTGCGCCCTGTGGTGGCTGGGATTGGCTCCAGCAAACCCCCGTGACCCTGTAGTTAGGATATAGCGGGTTGGATAATGAATGGATGGATGGAGGATGGATAAAAATAAAAAATAAATAAATATCTTCCCTCCACCAATGACCTGTTCCCTGTGCCACTCGCTGCAACACAAGCCCAAAGTTTGATCAATCTCCCCCACATGCTAAATAGTTGGAGAGGTGTTCTTTTCCTGGAATTTGGTACCCTTTTTTCTCCAAACATACCTTTGTACACTGTGGCCAAAAAGTTCTGTTTTGACTTCATCAGTCCACACGACTTGTTTCCAAAATGCACCAGGCTTGTTTACATGTTCATTTGCAAACTTCAGGAGCTGAATTCACTGCATCATCCACTCCAGAGTCTGCTAAATCTTCTCGAAGGTCTTTTACAGTCACACAGGGGTTTTTATTTGCCTTTCTTGTATTCCAATGAGCATTTCTTTCAGAAAGTTTTCTTGGTCATTTAGGCCTCAACCTGACCCTCCACCGTTCCTGTTAACTGATATTTCCTAATAAAATTAAGAACTGATGAAACAGCTGCCTGAAAATGCTTTGCTATCTTCTTGTAGCCTTCCCCTGGCTTGTGAGCATCCATTATTTTATTTTTCAGAGTGTTAGGCAGCTACTTAGAGCAGATCATGGCAGCTAATTGTTGAAACAAGTATTTGAGTAGTCAGAGAATTTATACAAGTTGGACATTTGCATCACCTGAGATTTCCTAATGATGACTGTGAACAAGACATAACCCTAATGAACTAATGAAGGTTTGAGAACTTGGTCAAAGTTATCAGAGACCTCAAATATCTTGAGGTGCCCAAACCTTTGCATGGTGCTCCTTTCCCTTTTTCACTATAGAATTGTACTGAACAAAAACAATGCACTAAATCTTACAAAAAATACTGAAAAATGTGTCATCTTTATCTTTATTCCTTTTGGTGATCAGTTCATCTTCTGCTCACGTAGCTATTCACAGTAACAGACATCTTAAGCAAATGTGCCCAAACTTTTGCATGACACTGAAATTTTTCATTCATCAATAATTTAATACATTAATTGGATTTTCTTAGTGTCATTACACCATACTACAACATGGTGGAACAACTCTATTAAAATTAACTCTTTTTTTCTATTTTGAATGCATACTTTTCTAATGTATTTGTGTTTTCTATCCTTTTTATTAATAACATCTGTGTACAGTAAGCCTTTTGTATTGAATTGTTCCTTCTCTGTGGATTCTTAAAAGTGCCTAGGTGTTTGGATTCCTGGCTTAGTCTGTGATCACTTAAACAACACACAGAGATTATCTTGGAAGACTACTATGAAGAAAATATATAAATTACTTGGTTCATTTTTTAAACCAGCTTACTCGAATCATCTGTTTTAGGGGGCCAGAGTCTATCATCAGACACAAGGCAGGAACTAACCCTTAATAGGGAGCGATTCCTTCACTGAACCCACTCATCTCTCACACTTTATAATCAGTAATACATCCAATGTGTATGTAGGAGAAATCTAGAGTACATGTAGAAATTCTTTATAGGGAAAAATGTTTAAACCCCACAAAGACATTGTCTGTTGTCAATTTTAACCACAAATTCAAGTAATATCCAACAAAATACAGAGGTTGGAAAAGAAAATCTCTTATACTTTTATTAAACTGAAATATTTATTACATTTATAGTTGCTGAAGAAACATTATCCAAAAAAAATTGTTTGTAAATATGTAAAGAACTATCTAATGATTTTTTTTTTTGTTAAAAGCACCTAGTGTGAACAGGAATGACCATAAATATTTGACATTTTTGCTTGGCTAATTTCTCCTGAGTATGTTTAACATTTGTGAGAATTATTATAAAGCATTTCGAGTGCATGTTATTTTTGTTTTTTTTTTCTGTAAAGAAAGAATTGTATGCCTGCAAGTATTGATGAATCAAAATCCTGCAGACATTATAGCTGTTATAGTAGATAAACAGTTTGCAGACTTAATCATATGCTGCCTCTTGTGTGAAACTACATCTGTAATTAATAAAAAAAAGTCTTCATTAATCTTGAGACTTTTTTCAGTATATGAAGAAAATGAACCTAGTGTGCAAATCACAGCAGGCAAGCAGAATCCTAACACAGAAATTAGTCCTGAATAGAACGCCAGTCCACTGCTCTTAATAATATCTCATTAAGGAAAAAAATAATCTGCCTAATTTAAATAGTCAAAAACACAGAGATTTGAACTGTGCTCACCACTTTCCCACTCCATTTGAATTTATTCATCTGTCCGTTACTTTTTGTGAGTCTGCTTATTCTGTTAGAGTTTCACGGGGCACCAGAACTTTCTGTATTTTCTGAATTCTGATTTGAGCCTTTAAATAAGCTTATTTTCAACAATACAAATAAACCAGATGCTAAATTTCCCTTTGTGGTTGTTCAGTCTGCTAAGTCAACCAGCGGTCAGGACAGTAAATTTTACTTTTTAACAACAATGTCAAAAAAGGTGTTGGTAAAGAAGGAGCCATTCCAGAAAAAAATAATCTTTTTATGAATTTGTTGCTACTTTTTCTTTTTCTTGCTTTATTTTTAGACATTGTTGACGGCCATATCAATGAGTGCAGTTGCCACCAATGGTGTTGTTCCAGGTAAATTACTTAGTAAAAGTAGATTAACCTGAACAATCTTGTTTACCTTGCCAGTGTAATGTTTCAAAGCCCTTCTCAGCAGTGTTATGCACACAGAAGGCAGGACAATTTTACCAATTCAGTATATTTACATTCTCAGTAGTCATTGTTTTGCAGATTATATTAAATACATAAAGTAGATAGTACACAGTAAAAAATGTGATATATTCCATAGTGTGAACTGCAACTTTTTTTAAATTGCTTATTCTTTTGTTTTTTTAAACAGGCGGGATGTGTTTGTTGTAATTAATGTATTTACTTTATAAACTTTATAGGTATCCTTGCCAATGTACATCTGAACAAGTGTATTTAATTCTAGTGAGGTCTATAGTTGAGGTGTACTAGGCAAACAAACTAAAGATAATTCGTATGGTAGATAAACCTAAAACATTTTCTTTTTATGCCACCTTCTAAGCCTAACAAATCTAAGCCTAACTAAAAATAACAATATATTTAAACTAATTTCTTTATTATTCAGTGTTATTATTGTATATTTTGGTAGATACCTTTATCAGTAGCTGCTTTATCAGTATTCACTGCAGTTGTTAACCTTTTTTTAAATACATTTGGATATAAAAAGGTAGTTTTGATGAAACAGGATATTAAATACAGGGACAGAACCAAATGGACCATATCAAATCTCCAGTCCTTTCCCCACACTACACAACACACCAACCAAGTCTACCTACTTGAAAATAATAAAACTTGCAAAATATTAAAGAGGGCGTATGTTTTTGAAATAAGTCAGTGCATTTTTTGCAAATTTATAACCCCAATTCCATAAAAGTTGGGATGCTGTGTAAAATGTAAATAAAAACAGGAATGCAATGATTTGCAAATCTCATAAACCCATATTTATTCACAATAGAACATAGAAAATATCTCGGTTGTTGAAAGTGAGAAATTTTACTATTTTGTGAAAATTTTTTGCTGATATTGAATTTAATGGCAGCAACATGTCTGAAAAAAGATCAAAAGGCTGGAAAAGTAAGTGGGCATAATAAAGAGAGTCTCTCATAAATTAAGATATACAGAGGTTCACCAATCTGCAAAAAAACTGCATGTAAAAATTGTGGAATAATTTCAGAATAATGTTCCTCAATGTAAAATTGCAAAGACTTTGAATATCTCATATCTTCAGTACATAATATCATCAAAGATTCCAATAATCTGGAGAAATCTCTGTGCGCAATGGGTGAAAATTGATATTGGATGCCCGCGATCTACAGGCCCTCATGCTGCACTGCATTAAAAGCAGGCCTGATTCTGTCATGAAAATCACTGCATGGGAGCAGGAACACTTCCAGAAATCATTGTCTGTGAACACAGTTGGCCTTGTGATCCACAAATGCATATTAAAGCTTTATTATGCAAAGAAGAAACCATATGTGGTCATAATCCAAAAATGCCACCATCTTCTCTGGGCCAAAGTTCATTTAAAATGCACTGAGACAAAGTGGAAAACCGTTCTGTGGCCATATGAATCAAAATTTGAAATTCTTTATGGATAACATGGATGCCACGTCCTCTGGACGAAAGAGGAGAAGGACCATCCAGCTTGTTATAAGCACTCAGTTCAAAAGCCTGCATCCCTGATGTTATGTTGGTGCATTAGTGTCCATGGAATTAGCAGCTTGCACATCTAGAAAGGCACCTGTCAATGCTGAAAGGTATATTCAGGTTTTAGAGCAACATTTGATCCCATCCAGATCAATATTTCAGTAAGACAATGCTAAAGCGCATACTTTATCAATTACAACAGTTTGGCTTTGTAGTAGATGAGTTCCTGTGCTGAACTGGCCGGCCCGCAGTCTTGACCATTCACCCAATTGAAAACATTGGACACATCATGAAATGAAAAATATGACAAAGAAGACCCAGGACTGTTCTGCAGCTAGATTCTTGTATCAGACAAGAATGGGACAACACTCCTCTCCCAAATGTCCAGCAAATGGTCTTTTCTGGTCTCAGACATTTATGGACTGTTGGGATGCTACACAGTGTTCAACATGGCCCTGTCCCAACTTTTTTGAGACGTGTTGCTGCAATCAAACTCAAAATTACCTACAGTGCATCCGGAAAGTATTCACAGCGCATCACTTTTTCCACATTTTGTGATGTTACAGCCTTATTCCAAAATGGATTAAATTTATTTTTTTCCCTCAGAATTCTACACACAACACCCCATAATGACAATGTGAAAAAAGTTTACTTGAGATTTTTGCAAATTTATTAAAAATAAAAAAATTGAGAAATCGCATGTACATAAGTATTCACAGCCTTTGCTGTGAAGCTCAAAATTGAGCTCCGGTGCATCCTGTTTCCCCTGATCATCCTTGAGATGTTTCTGCAGCTTAATTGGAGTCCACCTGTGGTAAATTCAGTTGGTTGGACATGATTTGAAAAGGCACACACCTGTCTATATAAGGTCCAACAGTTGACAGTTCATGTCAGAGCACAAACCAAGCATGAAGTCAAAGGAATTGTCTGTAGACCACCTAGACAGGATTGTCTCGAGGCACAAATCTGGGGAAGGTTACAGAAACATTTCTGCTGCTTTGAAGGTCCCAATGAGCACAGTGGCCTCCATCATCCATAAGTGGAAGAAGTTCGAAACCAACAAGACTCTTCCTAGAGTTGGCCAGCCATCTAAACTGAGCGATCGGGGGAGAAGGGCCTTAGTCAGGGAGGTGACAAGAACCCGATGGTCACTCTATCAGAGCTCCAGAGGTCCTCTGTGGACAGAGGAGAACCTTCCAGAAGGACAACCATCTCTGCAGCAATCCACCAATCAGGCCTGCATGGTAGAGTGGCCAGACGGAAGCCACTCCTTAGTAAAAGGCACACGGCAGCCCGCCTGGAGTTTGCCAAAAGGCACCTGAAGGACTCTCAGACCATGAGAAAGAAAATTCTCTGGTCTGATGAGACAAAGATTGAACTCTTTGGTGTGAATGCGAGGCGTCACATTTGGGGGAAACCTGGCACCATCCCTACAGTGAAGCATGGTGGTGGCAGCATCATGCTGTGGGGATGTTTTTCAGTGGCAGGATCTGGCAGACTAGTCAGGATAAAGGGAAAGATGACTGCAGCAATGTACAGAGACATCCTGGATGAAAACCTGCTCCAGAGCGCTCTTGACCTCAGACTGGGGCGACGGTTCATCTTTCAACAGGACAACGACCCTAAGCACACAGCCAAGATATCAAAGGAGTGGCTTCAGGACAACTCTGTGAATGTCATTGAGTGGCCCAGCCAGAGCCCAGACTTGAATCCGATTGAACATCTCTGGAGAGATCTTAAAATGGCTGTGCACCGACGCTTCTCATCCAACCTGATGGAGCTTGAGAGGTGCTGCAAAGAGGAATGGGCGAAACTGGCCAAGGATAGGTGTGCCAAGCTTGTGGCATCATTTTCAAACAGACTTGAGGCTGTAATTGCTGCCAAAGGTGCATTGACAAAATATTGAGCAAAGGCTTTTTATTATTTTTAATAAATTTGCAAAAACCTCAGGTAAACTTTTTTCACGTTGTCATTATGGGGTGTTGTGTGTAGAATTCTGAGGAAAAAAATGAATTTAATCCATTTTGGAATAAGGCTTTAACATAACAAAATGTGGAAAAAGTGATGCGCTGTGAATACTTTCCGGATGCACTGTATTCTTTTCTTCAAATGGTACATTTTCTCAGTTTCAACATTTGATATGTTTTCTATGTTCTGTTGTGAATAAAGTATGGGTTTCTGAGATTTGCAAGTCATTGCATTCTGTTTTTATTTACATTTTACTCACCGTCTCAACTTTTTTGGAATTGGGGTTGTAAGTAAATCTCAACTGGCTTTTAGTTTCTAAGCTTCCCTTGCTATAAGAACAATTTCTAGCATGTCTTATCAAAGTCAGGTTGAATGTTTCTCTGTGACTGAATTACAATTGTCTGTTTCCTGTATATAGCTGGAGGCTCCTATTTCATGATCTCCAGGTCTCTTGGTCCTGAGTTTGGTGGTGCTGTAGGACTCTGTTTTTACTTGGGAACAACATTTGCTGCAGCTATGTACATTTTAGGAGCCATAGAAATTCTACTGGTAAGTTTAAAAACATTTTTGAAATGATAGACTTACCTGCCTGTTTTGACATTGTTTAACCAGGAAAACAACTTCAGGAGAGTGAGTTAGTACAGCAAAAAAAAAAAACATACATGACCAGGCTGCCTTGATTGAGTGTTGTCAATCCAGACATAGATTTCAGTTCTCCTATACAGCTAAGGTTGTATCCCTAGATGCTGGTAACCATGAGTCAATGGAGACATAGACCATCGTGTAAATAAAAACGTCTGGTTTTTGCTTCACCACAACAATATGGTCCAGTGTTCACAAAACTGATTCAGCTTAAGTGATTGGTTGTATAGTCTGTTCATCTCCACTACCCTCTCTTGTGAAGTAGAAAGGTGGAAAAAGTGACTAAGGATTGATAGACAGACAAACCACAGAGGAACAGCAAAGGAAAGGAAATGACTACTCAAACTGCTTACCTAATCTGGATGTTGTATGAATTTGGTAAATTTTTGAACCAAATTGTTTAAAGCATGCAACACTGCCTGGGTGAAAAAATCTCAAGTTTAGATTCAAACAGTGTTCATGTAGTACACAAAGTCGAGCATTATTTAGTGACAGATTAAGCAAACTGCATGGCAAATGAGTTAAAAATGGCAAATCATGAGTACTGTAGAAGCCTATTGCTATAAGGGAGAGAGTGAGGCAAAATGCTTATTTTAGTAAATCACTGGGGAGGACAGGCAGTGCCTGAAGTTTAAATAGTAAAGAGGAATTTGTATTAAGGAACATACTCTTTTGTGGTACAGTACCCTAAGTTCTTGTCTATAAGCCGGACTCATGTATTAGCCGGAGACCAAAAATCATACGAATTTTTAAAATAAAATCGTATCATAGATAAGCCGGACTCATGGATAAGCCGAACGTACTATAACCTATAACTAATAGAAGGGAGGGAGGTCAGTGGTCTCACTCGCGCCCATTTAATTTATTTAAGGGGGGAGAGAGTGTGAGATATTGCCGTCTCTCTCACTCCCCGCATGGCGCGGTTGGAGCGGCCGGAGCGCGTTCTTTCTGCTCTGGGCGTCGCCGAGTCAACACGAGCGCGTAGCGGTCATTTAAATTGTGATTTTATATGTAAGCATATTTAAATATATATCGCGGATTTCTGCGGACAATGGGTCTTTTAATTTCTGGTACATGCTTCCTCAGTTGGTTTGCCCAGTTGATTTCATACAAGGGACGCTATTGGCAGATGGCTGAGAAGCTACCCGGCTTACTGTTCTCTCTCTCTTGCGCTAACTATCTGTGATCCTGACGTATGGGGATTGAGCAGGGGGGCTGTTTGCACACCTAGACGATACGGACGCTCGTCTAAAAATGCTGAAAGATTATCTTCACGTTGCTATCTTTTGTAAAGCTGATTCCTGAAAAGACATGCTGCACAGTGCTTCGCATACTTAAAAGCTCGAAGGGCACGTATTGATTTTTGACTGAAAAACAAACTCTCCCTCTCTCTCTCTTTGTCTGCTCCTGACGGAGGGGGGTGTGAGCTGCCGCCTTCAACAGCTTTGTGCCGCGGTGCTTCGCATACTTAAAAGCCAAACAGACATATTGATTTGTTTGCTTCACTCCTTTGAAGAGGAAGATATGTTTGCATTCTTTTAATTGTGAGACGGAACTGTCATCTCTGTCTTGTCATGGAGCACAGTTTAAACTTTTGAAAAAGAGACAAATGTTTGTTTGCAGTGTTTGAATAACGTTCCTGTCTCTCTACAACCTCCTGTGTTTCTGCGCAAATCTGTGACCCAAGCATGACAATATAAAAATAACCATATAAACATATGGTTTCTACTTCGCGGATATTCTTATTTCGCGGGTGGCTCTGGAACACAACCCCCGTGATGGATGTATAAGCCGGACTTATGTATAAGCCGATATTCTATTTTTTCATTTTCACAACTTTTTTCCTTAGATAAGCCGCGGCTTATTGACAAGAACTTAGGGTATATACTGTACATTTCACGTTTAAAGTAACTACAACAACAACATTTATTTATATAGCACATTTTCATACAAAAAGTAGCTCAAAGTGCTTTACATAATGAAGAAAAGAAAAATAAACGACAAAATAAGAAATTAAAATAAGACAACATTAGTTAACATAGAAAAGGAGTAAGGTCCGATGGCCAGGGTGGACAGAAAAAACAAAAAAAAACTCCAGAGAGCTGGAGAAAAAAATAAAATCTGTAGGGGTTCCAGGCCACAAGACAGCCCAGTCCCTTCTGGGCATTCTACCTAACATAAATGAAATAGTCCTCTTTGTAATTAGGGTTCTCACGGAGTCACTTGATGTTGATGGTCATACAGACTTCTGGCTTTTAATTCATCCATCACTGTTGAAACATCACGGTGCTTGCGCCACCACCAAAAGAACACCGGAAAAGGAAACAGAAGAGAGAGTAGGGGTTAGTACAGATTTTGAATGAATAGTTATTATAATTAATTGGATATACAGAGTATCAGGATTTATATTACAGTGAAGTTATGAGAAGGCCATGTTAAAGTAATGTTTTTTCAGCAGTTTTTTTAAAGTGCTCCACTGTATTAGCCTGGCGAATTCCTATTGGCAGGCTATTCCAGCTTTTAGGTGCATAACAGCAGAAGGCCACCTCACCACTTTTTTTAAGTTTTGCTCTTGGAATTCTAAGGAGACACTCAGTTGAGGATCTGAGGTTGCGATTTGGAATATAAGGTGTCAGACATTCCGATATATAAGATGGGGCGAGATTATTTAAGGCTTTATAAACCATAAGCAGAATTTAAAGTCAATTCTGAATGACACAGGTTAACCAGTGTAGTGACATCAAAACTGGAGAAATGTGCTCAGATTTTCTTTTCCTGGTAAGGATTCTAGCAGCTGCATTCTGCACTAGTTGCAAGCGATTTACTAAGGTATGTACTGTATATCGTATGTGAATAGTTCATGTAATCATTTTAGGTATATCAAAGACAAGATTTACGTTGTTTACATTGCACAATAAAATCCATTCTTCTTGTGTCTCCAAAAGATTAGTAATATTAATGTAACCAACAATAAATAAAAAAGTAATGTATATCGTTTAATTATAAGAGTCACAGAACTTGGCAGCTGACCCATTTCTTTCCTAATAGAGAGGCACATAAGCAGCACAATTTTATTGTTCTCATCATCCTGCATGGAAGCTGATATTTAAGGATTGCTACGTTTGTGGTGTCTGTTGCTGCAAACCTCTAAATATATTACTTATGGTAATTTTATGCTTTTATATTAATGTAAGTACAAATTTATAAATGGCTATTTTAATACCTGATCATTTTTACTCGGTCTTAATAATAAAACATTTTTTGTAATTATTGTTCAAAATGTCACCTGATTAATTTTTTTAAAAATGTTATTATCTCCAGCATCAGCATTAATTATCCCTCTCCCTGTTTGTCTTTCAGAAGTATATTGTTCCTAAGGCTGCAATATTCCATGCTGAAGATGTGAATGATGGAGATAGCGCCATGCTTAACAACATGAGAGTCTATGGCACCATCTTCCTGAGCTGCATGGCTCTGGTTGTCTTTGTTGGTGTAAAATATGTTAATAAGTTTGCATCTCTCTTCTTGGCTTGTGTAATTGTATCAATACTTTCAATATATGCTGGAGCAATCAAATCTATTTTTGATCCACCAGAGTTTCCGTAAGTTTTTTTTTTTTTTCCCTGAAAAAGTAATGTCAATTATATAATCACCCAAATCATTGTCTTTGTTTTCTTAAAATTTCAAAACAATTTCATGATATTGTTTGTGTGGAATGTGTGCCTAGTAAAATAAATATATATTTTATTATTTAAAATTAAAATCCATAAAAATGGAATTTGTCATTCTGGAAAATATTTCATTTTATATAAAATATATGCAGTACAGTATTGTATTTTTATTTCAGTGTTGGGAAACTGTCAATCACAAATTAGTTTATGTGGATTTTGGATCTTAATAAACAGTTCTTGATTGGGTACACTGTAAAGATTTAGCCTTAACTGTCAGAGATCCAAAGTTTTATTTTTTATTATGTGTCTGTGGAATAATTGTATATTTATATATTTGCCCTACAAAAACATTTCCACTGTGTATAAGAACATGTGCCTTCTTATCCTTTACCAGCATACTTGAGTGATGTTATCTATTTTGAAAGTGAAAATAAAAAATAACTTGTTTTCCAGAAAATAGTATCATGAATATTAACTGTAGCGTTTGTTGCTTTTCATTGCTGGACTTAACTTCATATTGTGGAAAATACAATTTAATAACAGTTATGTCAGTCAATAGTGTGCAAGTGATTGTTTACTATGAATATTTACCAGCTACTTGATTTAATAATGCATTTGATCAGTATAAGCCTTAATGTTCCATTTTCCTGTCTTGACAACCAGTTAAGAGTAATGTTTCCACTGAAATTAAGTCACAGCAGTTGTTCAGATTAGAACTCATTATTCGTCACTTTCCATAAAGTGAATTAAGCAATAACATATAATTTTTAGAGGCTTTTTATTACATTTAATATTCTGCCAATGAAGGACTCTCCTGCAGTTGCAGGAATATAATTGCATACTAAGTACTTCATAGCTGTGTGCAGACAGCTAGCCCAGTTAATAAAAGTATTACATATTAATCTCTGATCTAACAATATATGTACATTGAATATGTATATTATTTTGGAGAATACTGGTGTGATATGTTTGTTTTGCATATTTCTGGGAACAATATTTGATGACTAACTTAATCTTGGAAAGTAATGCTTAATAACTATTTATACCCTGAAGCCTGTTTGTTGTTCTGCAGAAACAAAATGATGGTGTTTACATTTCACCATATTTTTTGCTTTGTCTTATTAGGATATGCATGCTGGGGAACAGAACCTTGTCTAGAGACCTTTTTGATGTCTGCGCAAGGACAGTTGTGCAAGATAATGTTACAATTGGTAGCAGACTGTGGGAGAATTTCTGTGGCTCTACAAACTTGACTGCTGACACTTGTGACGACTATTTTATTCATAACAACATAACAGAAATACAAGGCATCCCTGGACTAGCAAGTAGCATTATACGTGGTATGTCAAGAAAAGCCATTTTCATCATTTCCCACTCTGTACTTGATGTCTTATGAAATCGCCATATAAACATGTTTATGGATAAGTCTACCCACTTATTAGACATACAGCACAGTATGTTATATATTGTCATTATCTGATAGCACTTAAAAAATTAAAATGTGAGGAATCCTTGTCAATATAAGTAAAAGCATGATTGAATACTTCTACACACCATAGTCTAGTTGGCTGGCTGCAGACTAAACCAATCGATGTACAACAAATATCTTACCTATAAATAAATAATAAGAAGGTATTCACTGTAACCAACAGAACACATGCTGGCTTATATACAGTATGTATTATACAATTAAATGCCTGAGAAGTTTGATATGAATTTATCCTTTGTAACTCTATATTGTCTTATAATTTATACATAAATTTAAGAGGTTGTGAAGCTATCAAGATCCTCTCTGGACTAGTTCAACCTACTCCTCACACAGTGCATCTGCCTTTGTTCCAACCCATCTTGCTGCCAGTCACCTAACTGAAGAAGTGTGTGTTTAAGGCATAACGAATTCTTCAGTGTCTGCCATAGCATTACTCCTTATGGACTGTATTGAAAGTCTTGTAAGCTCATGTCTGCTTGGTTTCTTATTTATTTTATGTAGTTTTTCAGAAGATTGCTTCTAGAAGTCCTATGGCATTAACAGTATATATTAGACAGAACTAAGTGCTATTAATGTTTTTCTTTCTTTTTTCCAATGCTACTGTTTTATATTTTTTAAAGACCTTTAAAGTTATATCCTTGAAACTTTCTGGTTAATTGAAGGAAGTTGTATTCTGTTTAAATAATATCAATTTTCTTGCTGAAAGTTTTCTCTTATAGTGGCCACAAGAGGCTTTGTCCACACGATGGTTTGTTACAGGTACTATACATTAGAAAGAAGTAAATCTCTTTCTTTTCAGGCAGTAGTCATTTTCTCAATTGATGCGTTGTTCCTTACCCAGGTTTTCCACACCATATGCAACTTTGTTACTTATTTAGACTTTTTGTTTGCATTTAAATTTGTGCAAAGATACAAGGCAACATCATCATGATGTGTTCACAAACCAAGTTGTTGTCTCTTTAAATCTCAAAGCATGAACAGTAGAGTGGTATTGGAAATGTCAGTGCAAAGTGATTTTATTGATCAGTCTAGTTGTAAAATCATTATTAAAATGTTAGAGTTTTTAAGTTATGCCATGAAAGCAAAAAATCTCTTTTTCATAATCATAGTCATAATCCTTTTTTCATTCACTATATAAGGGTCTATCTTTCAAATAAAATACTACTTGATCCCACTAGTTTGCATCATTGAAAACAATTTATCAATTACAAATATAATGACACATATAGGCCTAGAATGTCGAATATAGTTGAATTTATTTAGGCATATTAAGGCAGAAACAAGACTTTTTTTTAATTAATATTATCAAACTTAGGATATACTCTCAGGGATTTCAACCTGTTTCCACTGGAATACTAGCCTACCCTGCCTATGAGACTGCTATCCCACTAATTTGTGAAAAAAAAGATTCTAACAATTTTCCATGTCATCTCTGTGAAAATGTATTCCTTTTTTTAAACTGATAAAATCTGCTTCTAGCATGTTTGTTGAAAGGTTTTGACTATCACTGTGAAAACAAAATAAATTGAGTTACTTCTGTACTATATCTAACTTGTAAATTTTCATTTAGGTGCTTAGGGAATTCCTTTTAAAATATGTACTTAAGTCAGTGGTTTGCATCTCTAAAATTTGAAAGACAAGCTGCTAACGTTCAATTGGTAGCTGTGGTGGAAGCCAGTAGAATTGTTTGTTCAACAATAGTCTAAAGATTTATAGAATAGCAGGTGTACAAATCTAACTTGACTTTCAGCAGTGTAATTCTTTTTTCAAACAATTAAATAGGGGAATTTGTTATCCTCTAGAAAACATGTGGAGCTCTTACCTGGAAAAAGGAGCGATTCTGGAGAAGGCCAGCATTTCATCAGTGGATATTCATGGATCAATGAGCAGTTTTTACCTGTATGTGTCTGCTGACATCACTACCACTTTCACTGTGCTGCTTGGCATCTTCTTCCCTTCAGTTACTGGTAAGAGGCCTCGTACTTTGAGTTTTTTCTGTTTTTGATTGTAGATTTATTTTTTGGTTTGTATGAATTAGCTCAGTTTGTTGAAAAAGTGCAAGCTAACATTACTACTTAACATTCTGTAATTATAGGAACACACAAACTATCTTAAAGGGGTTGCTTTTAGATCACTTGATATTCTTCTGCTTATTCCAAAACAAGCTGTTCTTTTCGACCTAAAATTTGAATTCTATTCTAATTTGCACAGTTTAGTAATATGATTGTGTCCCTCACCGGTCTGATAATTAGCTAATTACTATTTTGATTTGCATTTTTGTAGGTCTAGTTTTGATAGATAATTATACAGTACCAGTTCCCCAGATTTTTCCTAACAATGTTAGTGTTCATTTCAATGCAATTCAGATTATTTTTGTTTAGCATTCTTCACTATGTCCAAGTTCAGAATGCTGGTATAAATTTACAGCTATAATGTATTAATTTGCTAGTCCGTACATTTTTTAAACTAGGATAAGCACACAGTAAAAGTGACAAAAACAAACTGACAGTGTAAAGTCAATTCAAACTAAGATATAGTCATTTGACAACACAAGGAAAAAGGAGACTAAAAAACTTAGCAGCAGCATTCCTGGAAAAAATAAATCTCTGGGCATCACTTGCGGTTGTTACAGTTCTGATGACCAAGGCAAGCTCGGTAAAAGTAACGTTTGGATCCACTAACCTATTTATGATTCACAGCATAGTAGGGCTGTCAAAAATATTAATTGTCAATACACATCAATCCTCAAGTACTGAAATGGTACCAATACTTGTTTTCTGTAGTATTAGTTCTGTCCATATCAAATGCTCTTTCCTGCTCACTTGTTCCTTTGACAACAAGTTCAGAATCAGACTCATGGACTACAGTATACGTCCACACCACTCCTCACATGGAGCTGCAGCCATGCCTCCTTTCATTCATTGTGCTACCGTTAAATACAGTATTAGCTTTATTCTTTCAATATATAACAAAGAAATCTACAGTAGGGCTGTCAAATTAGCCAAAAAGATATAAATTCTTAATATAATAAAAAGTATATACTGTATATTCTGTATATATTCAAACATAGATTAAATATTCTAGGTGTTATGTATACATTTAACTATATGTGCCTTTTCACATTCCTTCTAATTATTAATATTTTTATTTTTGTTTGCAGTACATCTGCAAAGAATGAAGTGCTTATGATTCATGAACAGCCACTTAAAAAAGCAGGTGAACATCAGCCTTAAACCGAAGGTGACACTTGAAAACAGAGCCCTTCATAATAGTAGGAATCTGTGCTTATAAACTAATAAGACAAAGCGGAATGGAATGTTTTGAAGATATCATTTACACATTTTATCCAGTGTCCCTTTTCGTTTACACATAATTATATAGGAGTCAGGTGAAGAACTTTGTTTCATGGTACAAAGAGAAGTATCTGCATCTTAACATATTGAATTTTGTTACACCAAAGAGCCTCTATGTCCGGTCTCTATTCAGGGAGTGGATAAAGAGGTGGTGTGCTCCTACAAGTACTTGGGGTTCACACTAATTGCAGGCTAGACTGGTTTCGTAACACAGAGGAACTATATAAGAAAGGGCAGAGCAGGCTCTTTTTCTTTTGGAGACTGTGTTCCTTTAATGTGGGACATGGCATCCTTCACATCATCTACAATGTGATAGGTAGTGCAGTTTTCTACACTGTGATGTGCTGGGCTGTTAACATCACTTCAGGAGAGACCTACTGAATTAATCTGTCTTTATTTTTTATTGTTTCCAATCTCTTGTGCTCATGGACCTGTCCTTTTGAAGACTGAATCAGTTCAGAAAAAGTAGCCCTTGTTCAAGGCACCATCAACACCTCGACTATGGCCACAAAGTGGTATATTCTGTTTTGCCTGTAGAAAACTACACAAACAGGCACCACTTCTGCTTTTTTGCTCCTTGAGTTTCTTAGTTTATTACACAGCAGCAATGCTGAATAAGGGTCAGGGTGACAGTTTTATAACAGACTTTTCTTTTAGCTCAATTACAAAACCACAAGCCCACTGTACCCACTGTTAATAAGCATGCTGGCCAAATGCAGGAGCCCTCAACAAACTGACAACCCAAACAAACTCTGCACAAAACCATCTTGGGTATGGATCTTCTCCCATTGGTCCTACCCCACAGACATAATACATTTCACTTTACAATTTGCAGTATTTAAACATATTGCATACATAAAGTAGTTCATACCAACACAAACTATCAAACGTTACTTTTTTTAGTAAACCTGGACTATTCATTTCCAGTCCTTTTAAAAGAAATGCAGATAGTATATTATTTAATCATCAATCAGTTGTTTTCAATTAAATTAATAGCAGATATTGCATATTATAACACAGCATCCTGTACAGTGAGCATAGCACATTAATGTGCACCAGAGTCCTGAAGCTTCATGAAGATATGGCATGTGAAGAACAGACATGCACATTCGTAAGTGATCAGATTTAAAGTCATAACATCACAAGCAAATAATTCTGTTCCTCTAGTAAGTCATTTATACTTGGAAGGCTGTATGTCATAGCCAAGGGAACCAAGAATTAAAGGCACATTTGCTTGATTATGCATCCATAGTTTGATCCTCATAACTTGAATAGAATCAAACAATTTTTGTGCCTCAGCCAGCAGTTACTCTGCACTCAAAGATACATGCTTCATCGTGTGCAATTTTGACTGGTAAGAAATCCATAGAAATTCACCTTCTCACGTGTTCCTTGCTGAGAGTGGGGCATTCGTAAAGGTGAATATATTTTTTTTTTTCAAAGACATACATGTTCGGTCAAATTCTGTACATGTATGTCTTTGAAAACATTCCATAGTTCGAATGTTAAAACACAAAAACATGTATCGTTAATGATAACCGGCTGACATGACATCAACATGAGTTATGACTATGACATCCTGCATATCGAGACTCAGAGTATACTTGTAATTTGGGTACTTTTCTAGAAGAGGCCCTGCAATGGAATTTGCTAAAGTCAGTTGGCACATTACTCTTATGAAAAGAAAAGCAGAACTAAGATAAAAAAGCACTTATTTTCCCATTATAGTTGACAAATACAAGTCTGAGTTTAAACATTAATTAATTGCAGTTTGTATTAGGAGTGAGATCTTATTGCAAAAGAAATATGTAGAATATGATGTAACTTTAGTAAAATAGCATAATTGAAAATTTGTTTCTTGACACCAATAACTCTGTACAGAGACATTTAAAAAACAAACCATTAAAGGAAATATACTCATCCACTTTCTGTACTTGGTCCCCTGCTTTTAAATATTTACTCTTGTGGTTTACCTACCTATTATTTTGGAGTATAATGCAGAATATTGAAAGTGAATTATTGCTTATATGGAAAAAGGCTGAAAAGTAGTGCTTCAGACTACAGTAATGTTTACAGGGGATTGTTCTACATTACTTGCACAACTTGCTGTTGCTTACTGACTTGAGAATGTGCTACAATGTGAGGGGCTTCTGAACAAGGGCAAGTACCTCAAGAACAATACTGATTTCATTATTTTTGCTTTGCGCCCTCTCCCACCATAACCTAATAATCACAATCATCTATGGGGGGGAGAGCAAAGGCTTTAGATTCAACACAAATTTCAATCTCCAGTTTTCGATGGATCTTGACGTTTCTGGGTCCGCTGATACCGAAAAAATGTTGACATCTCAATCATGGGTGCATGTCTGTGTGTCTATGTGTCACAGTTTCTTGAGGACGGTCTAGAGCTGAAACGGCTGGATGGAAAAATGCCAAACTCAAAACTTAAGCATGTTATGAAATTGTGATGTGCTGATTAGTTTTTGAGCCAAATCGACACTCTAGAGGAACCCTCAAATACTACAGTTCTTTAATTAATTATGAGTTCTTCTCATCAATTGCTATCATAATCACCTATTTTAAGATCAGAAAGATCAGCATCAGAGCAGTAAATAATTACTGATATGTTATAGATAAGTTTGGGTAACTTAGCTCCTAGAGTGCAAAGCCTACTGACACTCATGTCCAAATTTTTTTTAACAACTGTTAAGTACTGAATTACTGTTCTTTTTGGCATTTTATTGTTTTTTGACAGTTTCAGAGCCTTTTGAACAAGTGCACTTACTCAAGAATTATTCAGTTATATTTCCATTGTTTATCTTTTCTAAAAAAAAAAAAAAATTGATCTTCAGTTTTGTGTGCATCGAAAATTGTGGTCAGGTGATTCTTGTTTGCTTTTATAATCCTCTATATAAGGTCTCAGAATTTACACTGCATGATGTCAGGACAAAAAACAAACCATGAAGTCAGAGGAATTCTCTATGGACTTCCACAACAGTGTAGGTGTAGATCAGGACAAGATTATAAAACCATTTCTAAAGCTTTAAGTGTTCCTGGGTGTGCAGCGACCTCAAATAATTGTGACATCGAAAAAGGTTGGAAGCACTAGGTCTCTTCCTAGAGTTGGCTGTCAGGCCAAACTGAGTAACTAGGCAAAAAGGTCCTTGGTCATGGAAGTGATTAAGAATCCAATCGCCCCTCTAACAGAGCTTCAAAACTCCATTATGTTTTCTGTATCTTCCAGCAGTGATTTGTAAATTTAAAACGATAAAGGCCAAAGTAATAATCTATGCTTAGCACTATATGTAACGTAATGAATGAGTACTGTCATCACATTTCTGTACATACTGAAACTGGTTTGATGAATATGAACTAAATCTTATAAGGGCAGTACCTAAGAGCCCTATGAGCATATCTTAACAGAACAGAATGGTCAAAAACTGCACTAAAAGCGCTATAATAACTGAGGCTTTTCTCTCAAGAAAATGCATTACATGTCATCGACAACACAAGTTATTGTAGTTTCTGTACTATGACCCGTGCAAATGCCAGGCTAGAATTTTTCAAGTATGTTGTAATGAATAAAGTGAATTTGTAACTATAAGGCTACTACTTTTTCAATTATTTTAAAACAAAGAGTTAGATTAGAAATTGGTTGGTAGTTATTACACATTTCAGGGTTTAGATATTTCTTTCCTCAATAATGGTCTGATAATAGACACTTTTAAGTATATTAGGAATTGCAGCAGTTATATAGCCTTGACGCTTAGAGAGTCAAGGCTGGGGGGCTGTCAAGAGGCAGGCCTGTTAAAGCCCATTGCGGCACTTCCTGTGTGATTTTGGGCTATACAAAAATAAACTGTATATACTGAAATAGTATTTAGAGTAGGCCAGAAAAATATTTTTATACCTTTTAACAGTATCAGGCCATGGATTTCAAAAGATCTGTAGAATCATTTGCTTCTCATATGTGTTCTGATTTTTGGCATTCTAATTTAATAATGTAACAGTTATCATTAAACCAAAGTGTGTTTCTGTGGCTTGGTCAGCTGTTCTTTTCCTACTGCTTACACTGCAAGACTGTCTTGGAAGTTATCTCAGAAATCCAATACTGTTTAACTCTATTATATACCGCAGACAATCATAATATCTTGTTTTATCTGCGGTACCCACTAATCTATTTTGCTTGCATAATCAAAAATGCATCCGGGTATGTCATTCCTCATTTAAATAACAGCACAAACTTGAAACTTTTCTGTAATCGCTTATTTATAAAATGGTTAACTTTTTACAACTTAACTATACTATTTGCTGAAACCACAAAAAAATTAATTATTTTTCTTTATTCAAATCTAGGTATAATGGCCGGTTCCAACAGATCAGGAGATCTCAGAGATGCACAGAAATCCATTCCGGTTGGAACTATTCTTGCAATTGCTACAACTTCATTAGTTTGTATCCTTCTTCTATTAGATATACACAGTTACTGCTTCTACTTTGCATACTTGATTTTAACAGTGTAAGTTATGATAGCTCAAGGTTGAACAATAAAAAAATAAGAAGTTGTGAGTGTTATTGTCTTCACATTGTCTTACAGATTTTTTTATCAAACTGAATTTGCTTATTTTGTAATTGTAACAAAAAAGTAAAATATGTCTAAAAAAACAAAGTGTGAAATCATAATAGAATTTACAAGATATGTAAGATCAGAGAACTATCTGCTCGTTATTCTGAGATTTCTGAGAACCAACCTCTAAAAAAAAAAAAATAATGTACAGTTGAGAGAATCTAGAATTAGTTCAGTATATTTTTTCAAAGCAGAGCTCCTTCAAGATGTATGTTTCTGAAACACTAATATGTAACAGACCAACCTATAATTATAGTAGTGATGCCTTTAAAAATATACCAAAAATGTACTTTTTCAGACAAAATTTTGTCATTTACAGACTATCATGATCTGTCTAAACTAATTTTCTAAAGAACTTAGTGTTTTAGAAATCACAGTTTCTCCTAAGAGTACCAGATCAGTTTACTTTGTATATACAGTATATTGTTTCATTCACCCATCTCTAGTTTATGTCCAATGAAATAAAAAATAATTAATTCTCAGCTTTCCAAGTCATAAAGTTAGCAAAACAAACGCAACACAATCTACTGTCACTAGTGGAAGTTTAGCATTTTCAATAATACAGTATTATGTTGTATTCTCTTTTCAACATATGCCATATAACTGGTTGAGGATCCTAGAAATAAAATGCAACATTTTCTAAGTAATTTCTTTAATCACACCAACTAAACTCAAAATAAAGATATTTAAGAACCTTGAGAATGATTAGTGTAGAACATATCTCCAACTTTACTCTAATGCTATTAAATGCTTCACAAAACAATTCTGTCAAGTGGTATTACTCTTTATTATGATTAGTAAATCTGATCTGTTACAACCCATAGTATATGTATTTATATAAACTGGTTAGAGAATGTCCAATAATTGAATTCCTTGATGGATTATGCACAGATCTCAGCTCTGTGGTGCTGTTTGGTGCTTGCATTGAGGGTGTCGTTCTCCGAGACAAGTGAGTATTATAAAATGTAAAAGTGTATCTGCATACTTTTAAATATACACTGAGTTGCCGCATAATCAGCTGTACCCATTGTTACTACTTGATTACTCAGGTTTAAAGTAGGTAGACATGTGCCAAAGTGTTGTGTTTTTATGTATCAGAAACATTGGCTTTCAGGGGAGCATGGTAGTGGATGTCAAAAAAGCAATTCTATTGGAGTTTTACATACAATATGAAATGAGTATACAGTGCATGGGTAAATCAAGACTCAAAAGCTCCCAAAAAAACATTCAACCAAAGGTGGACTTGAGGTTTTGAAAATCATTTATGGAAAAAAGCAACACAGGCTATCATGGCTTTAACTGAGCAGATGATGGGATACATACAGTCAGTCAGCTAACAGATGAGAAAAGTCCTAGAATGGTTATAGGAATAGCAAATTTGGCTTAATGTAGTGTGCTTCCCACACATGCAATTCCAAATCCACTAAGCATATGTGGCATAATTTGTAATAAAATTTCTGCAATGTAGATCTGATATCAATGAAATTTTTATAACTATAAGACACATTTGAGTCAAATTTGGCTAGCATCCCTTTACTGCACTAATGACACCTTCTTTGTTAAATTCCCTAAAACTTTTAGGCTCTTCTAGGTTACACCATCTTGTTATTAAGCAGTATACATCTAATAAAGTGGTCACTTTGTATATATTTGCATGCACTCTCGTCAGTGTTTCCTTAATTTACTGCTATAATTTAGTATTATAGAACTTGATGTTGGTGCTAATTTCTTTCTGTTTTTCTCTTTTTTTGATGATATATAAACTTCATTTTTAGACTTTCCAAGTTATATTTTTAAGAGAAGGTAAATTTTGTTTTGAATTTTTTCCATTATCAGGTATGGTGATGCTGTGAGAAAGAATTTAGTTGTTGGCACACTGTCCTGGCCTTCTCCCTGGGTTATTGTAATAGGTTCATTCTTCTCTACTTGTGGAGCAGGCTTGCAAAGTCTTACTGGTGCCCCCCGTCTCTTGCAAGCGATTGCTAAAGACAATATCATTCCTTTTCTAAGGGTCAGTATGATTTACTGTGAACACAGTTTGCTAGAATTCTTTTAGATGTATGTGAACATCATATGTACATAAACTTGTGGAGAGCAAAATGTTTAGTAAGACATTTTTTTTAAGTTAATAGAAGGAAAAGTAACATGCTGAGAGATGATTCATTGAGTATACTAATCAGACAGCTTCTTTTGAAATGTAGCAGAAATGGTAAAGGGAAATATCCTTTGTGATCTTGTTTATATCTTCCGTAGGTTTTCTTTTTGGTACATTATTACATCACAGATGGTTTGTAATGGCAGTAGAATGTCCATATGAAGTGTATATATGGTGAGGCAGAGCTACTCAAGTTGAGGGTGGTTTACTGAGGAGGGAATAGCCATTGAATTCAAACTACCAGTTGGTGTCTCTTTCCCTCTCCTCTATCCCATTCAGTGCTTCATTTGAATGAAGCTCTTTTTTGAAAAACCAAAAATGTGATAGTTTTAATATTTACAAATGTGTGTGTATGTAAATGCATGTGTATGTGTATATATACAGTACAGACATGTGTGTAACCTAACCATCTTAAATTGTGTGAAAAATAACATTTTTCTGTATCTTTTTGACAACCTTTTATAGTAAAGTAACATAAGCCAAACTGAAACAAAAGACAACAGCATAATTAAAATCTTTTCATTATTTTACTGATTTCCTACTGATATAAATACATCACTCATTTAATAGGTTTTTGGCTTGGGAAAGTCTAATGGTGAACCAACATGGGCTCTGTTGCTAACTGCAGTCATTGCAGAACTTGGAATTCTTATAGCATCACTTGATATGGTGGCCCCAATTCTGTCTATGTAAGTATTTGTTTTATGGTCTCGGGTTTCAGGTTTAGGCTCAGATATGTAAGAGCTGCACTGTATATAGTTTTGGTGTATCCATCCATCCATTCATCCATCCTCTTCTGCTTATCCAAAACTGAGTCGCGGGGGTCCGCAGCTTAAGCAGAGATTCCCAGACTTCCCTCTCTTCGGTCACTTCTTCTAGCTCTTCCGGGGGAACCCTGAGGCATTCCCAGGCCAGCTGGGAGACATAGTCCCTCCAGCGTGTCCTGGGTCTTCCCGGGGCCTCCTCCTGGTTAGATGTGCCCGGAACACCTCACTAGGGAGGCGTCCAGGAGGCATCCTGATCAGATGCCCGAGCCACCTCATCTGACTCCTCTCGATGCGGAGGAGCGGCGGCTCTACTCTGATCCCCTCCTGTATTATTAATATGTAGCCTTAGAATGTCTAATCTCACAGATTTACCACTGTTTATAAGGTATTATTGTATATAACTTATCCCCACCTTCCCTTCTACAGTATATCTATAACCTCAGGCAATTAGATGTAGTAAAAAGACAAGCAGAAGTTAAATTACACATAAAATAATGTATTACTGATAATATTCATAAATAATAACAAAATGCAAAGTACATTTGAATATTGGCAACCATACAACCTGATTAAATGGTGATATGTAGTTCAGGCGGCACACAGACTTCTAGTTACTTAAATGTCTCTAGTTAAGGCATCATTGGTGCTCAGCTTTCAGCCACATGTCTGTTCAAAATGGCTGCTGAGCTGTGCTCTTCATTGTGTTGTCTTCATCATCATAGGTTAGCAAGAGAGATGCTTCTTTCAGATGTTGGTTAGTAAGAGAGAGATACTTCTACATCATCACAGGTTAGCAAGAGAGAGATACTTCTTCATCATATGTTGGTTGGTAAGAGAGAGATACTTCTACATCATCACAGGTTAGCAAGAGATAGATTGTGAGGTTAAGCACGTACATTTATAAATTCTCTGTCCAACCCCTACAGCCAATAGGACATCGTGATACTTAAAAGCGTCTGACGCAAGCCAATTCCAAACAGCCATACCTCAGACCAATGGGGGAATAGAACATCTTAACACCTGCCCCCAAACCATATGTTAAAGTACACCTTATCCTACTTGCTGGGGTAGAAATGACTTTAGCAAAGAAACACTGCCAAACTGGTTTAAGGCACATCCCCCAAATCCTGTCATAAAATTCAAACAGACCCATTCCTAAGGGTGGGGGTAAGCACTAAATTACATTGCTATGCCTAAATTACAAATAAAGACATACAAAATATTCATCAAGTTATATGTAAAATCTCACATCACAACACTCCACCCCGATGAATGTTTTGTACAATATCTTTATAAACAGTCTTAATTGTTTAAAGAGTCTGATGCATAACTTGTGCTTTGGTTTGCAGTATTTGCTCTCCCAGTGTTAAAAGTTGTCCATGACCATTTGTCCATTACATATCATCTTTATTTCAAAAACAATCTGAAGAACTTGGATGCGCTTCTGATGACTTGTATCTGCTCCGGCTTGCTTCAACTATTTGTTTAGCTTTCTGCAGTCTTCATATGTCATCAGATCTGGTGATTCAAAATTAGACAAGTCCACACCTTCCACTAAACTAACCGTACTACAATATAAGTCTATTGTGAATACCTAAAACTGACCTTTGTTCTTTACTGGTTTTGTGTCTAACTGCTAATCAGACCCCTGTCCCAAGCTATTCATTTAAGCATATGCAGCTGTACAATTAACATCAAAATTTGAAAGGTAACATACCACAGGTGCCAGTACAACCACTTCTGCCCAAGTGAGAGCACATGTGCCACTGCATAAACTGTTCACAAACCAACCTTTGTGGCCCCTCTTCACACATTTGGGGTTGATTTAGTTGCCTCTTGTGCTTTCCTACCCATGGTGCAACTCTTGACTGCCATCAGCCTTTACCAGTATAGGCTGGCATCACCACCATGAGACATCACAGCTATGCAACTCATCATTCCCCCTGATTGCCACCCTTAGAGTTGTTTGCTCACCATATGCGTACTCGTTGTGCTAATCACCTCAGTTCAGAATTGGCCCACTGGTCCTGCGCCTGTACCACAGTTGAAAACATCAGCAGGGCTTCCGTATTTTCCCAATTAAAACTATACCTAAACATCAGAACCCATATATCTTGCAAATGTACCAGCTGTACCTGCTTTCCTGAAATGTTCACCAATTTGCCCAGTATACCGCTCTTTAATAATAGTATTAATTATATTAATTATCCCACTTAATTAATTAATACCCAGAATGTATACTTTATGAGCCCAACATTAATCCCCTTATTTTGGCATTCCTAACTGGTTTATTTAGTTTCCACCACTTGGAATATAAATTTGCTGCAGTAACGAACAAACTTTTCCTTTTAAACTATAGCTATTCTGACTAGCCTTATCATTGCATGACTTGTGGACTTGTTACTCACTTAAACCCCAGTAAGTGTCTTTTTCTTGCTGTCTGTTCGGTTCTTCTTCATGTCTTTGTCTTTGTCTTTAGTCTTTGCTTATTGTCTTTTCCTGTTTCTTTCAGTCCTCTGTTTTCACTTGCAGTTTGGCATTGGCTATTTTTATACTGCCACATGCCATTTTTCATACCAATTGTTGCATTTAAACAAATGTACACCATATTGTCACTTACACTTTCCTTCATTACTACATACAAGTAACCCTCACATTATAGCAGCTTTCCTTGTAAACTGACTCTCCAATATTCATATTGTTTTCTCTGCAGCAATAATCAACACAGGGGCTTTGAAAGGAGTGCTCCCAATAACCAGCTTCATTTCTACTGCTGTTTCTGGATGTTTCACTGCCCTATAGCCTGTAACAGCTGTTCACCTTTAAAGTTATCAGGATCAATGCTGCTTCAGTTTTAAATGTAAATCAAAGTTAAAATGTGCTTTTTTTCCTTAAAACAATTGTCAGTTTGTACAGGTCTACACTATCACTCCGCTTATCTAAGCTGCAGGGGACCACCTTCAAATGCTGGCCTCAGGGGTTTTCTTTTACACCCCTCGCTGAGACCTGAAAAGTGCTCCTCCCCCGCCTTTCTCTGCTGCTGCAAACCGCTCGCCTCGCTACCATAAAACACCTCTGCCTGTTTTTCCTGCACAACAACCAGCATACTTGAGTGATTGCCTCCTGTCCCAGCTGCAATCTGCTCTGCTATAAACTGTGCTCCGGTGTGCAGCGTAAGAGCTGCGCGTCCTTGCCTTTCAACAAAAGCAAGCAGATATGAGAGTGCGACAAACTAAGTTCTCCTGAATTCCTCTCCTGTTTCTCAGGGTCAAAGGACCCCGAAATCAAAGCACACACTTTAACACTGAGCGATCGTTGTTTAATCTGTATGGCATTCTCCTTATACATCGCTACGTGTACTGCTAGCTGCTCGTGACTTTTTAGCCAGGTATTTCTTGTCTCTCTTGCCTCCTCATCTAACTGCTTTATAATAATTAGCAATACACAACCTGTCTGACCAGCAGACAAGTGTAGGTTTTCTATTTTAGCCGCCTTTGCGTCCACTTTATGCAGAGACGCCTTATCTTCGTCTTTGACTAGCGCAGCTGCTGCAGCTGACTCTGCCCTCCTTGAGGAAAGCACAACAGCCTCCAATTCGACTCTGTCTATTGCTACTGCTACGTTTAACGTTGCCGTTAAAGTTTCTGTTGCAGCTACTGCTGCCTCCGTTTTTAGCGGAGAAAACACAGCTGTAACAGCTGATTCTACCGTACACATAAAAAACTTTAGAAATGCTGTTGATGCACGCTGACATGTGCCGGCTGTATGCCAGCATGCGATTACAGCATATTTGCCCCCTGTGGACGATCCATCCCTGTCTTTGAAAAATGAAACCAAACACACAAAATTGCAACACATGATTACTCCGTTAACCCTGCTCGCAGCACCAAAATGTATTATGGTAGTATTTCCCTCTACTTAACCTTTACCTGTTTTCTCAAGGGTAAATGTTCTCATCAGGTTCGTTATCGGGTTGGTCTACTGTTGCACTTTAAAATGAATACACACACACATAGATAAACATACACACACCCTAACCACAACAGTGCCCCATGAATGACACACACACGCTGATTAACCCTTAGCATTTTAAACCACACATCAGCGTGTCACTCAGCACTTCAAGAGACTTACTTATTATCGGCACGAACAACATACGATGTTTTAGTGATATCTCAGACCTAAATATTACTTTTGGTCTACAAGAATACATTTAAACATACAAAGACTCAGCACTCTTGACTATAGGCCATTTATCAGCCAGGAATACCTTCTTTTTATCTAACTGTCCCTTCTATTGAGTGGCGCCCTCACTCTCAGCCTTATAAACCTCGCAGCACAGAAATAATGGCAAAAAATCTGGCTACACCAGGTGCTCAAAGAAATCTAACTTATTAATTCAATCACTCTAGACATTAAGACAAAGCATAGAAAGTTAAAAGCAGCATGGTATTTATCCATCCATTCATCCATCCATTTTCCAACCCGCTGAATCCGAACACAGGGTCACGGGGGTCTGCTGGAGCCAATCCCAGCCAACACAGGGTGCAAGGCAGGGCACCAACCCACCGCAGGACACACACAAACACACACACACACCAAGCAAACACTAGGGCCAATTTTAGAATCACCAATCCCCATAACCTGCATGTCTTTGGACAGTGGGAGGAAACCGGAGCACCCAGAGGAAACCCACGCAGACACGGGGAGAACATGCAAACTCCACGCAGGGAGGACCCGGGAAGCGAACCTGGGTCTCCTTACTGCAAGGCAGCAGCGCTACCACCGCGCCACCATGCCGCCCACAGCATGGTATTTATTACAAGAATAATAATAATACCACCGGAACAAAGAATAATAGAAAATAGATACTGATAGGAAAGTCTGAATATATATAGTCTTTAGGAATAGCTTACGAGAAATAGTAGAAATGACAAGGATGAATGTCCCAGGAAGGCGTTTGATTTAGCAATCGAAGTTCATGATGCCTTTCTGACGACCAGTGCTGTCTTAGTCTGTTCCTCTTCTTCTCCTTCTTCTCTTTGCTTCTTCTCCTCCTTCTTCTCCTCTCAAACCAAGGCATATTTATTATGAAATGTCATGCCTTGGTTTCACAACACATGCACCTGATTGGCTGGCTGTCAATGTGATTGATGAATTTTGCTCAAACTCTTTCCCAGATAATAAAGTTCTTTGATATTGCCTCAGTTTCCCTTTCCCAGGCCATAAACTCAATTGTTGTCCCAGATGTCCATCCATAAAGTAATCAATAGCCTGAGGTATCAGCTCAGGCTTCCTTTCCCATGTTATAAAGTAAATGATCCCTCAGAATGTCATCCTTTCAATGTTGGAAACAGCTGTTTTAAAAGTGAGGTGTAAGAAAACCTGCTTTGATTTGTCTTTAAATTAGTTCATCTGTTGTTTTATCTTGACCAAAATATAATGGAAAATTAAACCAAAATGTATAGATTTTATACACCATAACAGCATAAAAACAATTTAACCCATAGCATTCATCATTGAAGGTTTTAACACCCCAGAACTTCATCAACTTCTACAGTATCTAAATGACAGATGCAAATATGCATAACTAAACCTGGAAAAGGCATTAAGAGCAAATATGTGTAATTAGCCCTGACCAATATGCCAATATGGTGAGGTGTAATATGTTCCATTATTAAATGTATGCAATTATTCTATACTTGAACAATAATATGCGGTAGTTTTAAATCTATTAGGCAATGAAACCATCTCTTCTCAGTAAATCACACATTATTCTTAGCAGTCAAAAATTGTGATATTGCATCCTTTTGCAGTTATAATCAGCTAGAATAACTATACATGCCATATACAGCTAGGAATTTTTTTTATTTTTTAAAGATTTTATGGTCAGCTCTTCTGAGTTTACAGTAAGCAGTTATGAGCAAAATAGATTTAACATACTTAAAATGATGGACATCTTGAAGCTAAACATGATCAAATGGATCAAGTTACTACTGTGCTCAAGCCACCTACCCTTGACTCTTTATAACTGGCTAGATGGGGAAGACACTGTTGGCAGTTGGGAGCTGTTTCCTGATTGCCTTTTGTTAAATATCATTTAGGTATATATTCACATTCATCATGTCACTTCTCTTCCTTAGAGGCATTGTTTTAGGTATTGCATTTTTTTTAACAAATGAGTGCCTGACACAGCTTCTCATGCCCATTTCGATGTAGAACATTGTAGTATATGTGGGTTTTGTGTAACAGAATTTGAAAACATTACTCTCTAAAGGAAAATATGTAGGCAGTTAAAGGCAATGAAGACATAGGAGTTTGTTTGAAAAATTAAACTGTGCCAAAAAAAACAAACTTAAAGCAAGTTAAAAATGAATCAAGGACCTCAATAGAAACATAGCAAATGGATTTGAAGTCAAAGAGCACCACTAGAACCCTAATTATATAAAAGTTACACCTTTGTCCATATTTTTCTTTGTATATCAGGAAGCACCTGGAACCATGACATCAGCCTACATATAAGACTTATTCTTGTTTAAATTAGTTACTACTGCTAATAGAAAATGTGATAAAGTCACTCTTGAGGTTGTGTTTAAAATGTACTTGTTGTTGAGTCTAGAAATTATGTAAATGTTCAATAAAATTAAATGATTATATCTGAAATATACACCTTGTTTAACATAACATTCATAACATTTTTAGCAAGATTACATTGATCTAGTAGTAGAATAAGAACTAGATTTCAAAACTCAAACTTATTCAATGAAAAAAAATGTTTATTAATTTTGTAGCTTTATGCAAACATTACTAAATATTGCTTGCTGCTCAACAATAATATATGTGTTATATTATTTTAGGTTTTTTTTGATGTGTTACCTTTTCGTTAATCTGGCCTGTGCTGTACAGACTTTACTCCGAACACCTAATTGGAGACCAAGATTTAAGTACTATCACTGGTAAAGTGCTCCCATATTTTTTTATTTTTTTTAAGATGTGTATGGGTTATCTTTAACATACAGTATATTTATAATAACAGAAAGGTACAATATGTAGATATGAATTTTCCTGTGGTGGTGTAAATCATTGGTCATGTTATATAACATATCAAAACTTATTTTCTGTGAATTTCAAGTCTTTCAGCATTAGCATAGATAAATATGAAATCTTTACATGCTACTGAAATTCCCTAATATAAAAATCTGCATTTGATGGATTGAGAAGAATACAAACCATAAACTCTGCACATCACTGTAATTCTGTCAACTATCACATTTCACATTTTGTTCACATTCATTCACATATGTTCATATACATCTTATGTATGTCTGGTAAATTTGTTAATTTCATACCACTACTTTATATTACAGTGGCACATTACTCATGTGTACTTTTAGACTCTGGTATGTGATAGAGGTTCTTTATTCAATAAAATGCTTAGAAAATGTGATAGTGGCTATCTGTGTAAACTTCAGCAATTTGTTAATTAAGAAACGTAAGCAGTAGTTAAGAGTCTGTAATGGAAAAAAATTGATGATCTGTACTAAATGTTGTTACTTGCACCTACTGCAGCAGGTGTGCTTTCTGTTTTTATTATTACTTTGTTCACTTTTCAAACAATTTTGGCATAGTTTCGATGAAAAAATTTACTTTTACCAAAATATATCAGAATTGCAATATTTTAGTTTTATATTAATATAATTAGATCTGAAAAATGCTTTTATGAATGCTTATTCTGTAATACCAGAATTTGTTTTTCTGACATACAGTGGAACCTCTGTTCACGAACGCCTCGGTACACGTACAACTCAGTTTACGACCAAAAATTTCGCCAAACTTTTGCCTCGGTTCACGACCACACACTCGGTATACGAGCAAGCCAGTTTCCCTTTCGGTTTGTGCGCGCTAATGATTTCCGCACGTGTTGCATTGTTCTCGGTCAGACGTGAACTGCTGAACTGCTGCAATGTAAGAGAGAGAGAGAGAGAGAGAGCAGGCAGGCTCGTGTGCTGATGAGAGAGAGAGAGAGCAGGCAGGCTCGGGTGCTGATGAGAGAGAGAGAGAGCGAGCAAGCAGGCTCGTGTGCTGATGAGAGAGAGAGAGCAGGCAGGCTCGTGTGCTGATGAGAGAGAGAGCGAGCAGGCAGGCTCGTGTGCTGATGAGAGAGAGAGAGAGAGCAGGCAGGCTCGTGTGCTGATGAGAGAGAGAGAGAGAGAGCAAGCAGGCAGGCTCGTGTGCTGATGAGAGAGAGAGAGAGAGCAGGCAGGCTCGTGTGCTGATGAGAGAGAGAGCAGGCAGGCTCGTGTGCTGATGAGAGAGAGAGAGCAGGCAGGCGTGTGTGCTGATGAGAGAGAGAGAGCGAGCAGGCAGGCTCGTGTGCTGATGAGAGAGAGAGAGAGAGCAGGCAGGCTCGTGTGCTGATGAGAGAGAGAGCAGGCAGGCGTGTGTGCTGATGAGAGAGAGAGAGCGAGCAGGCAGGCTCGTGTGCTGATGAGAGAGAGAGAGCGAGCAGGCAGGCTCGTGTGCTGATGAGAGAGAGAGAGAGAGCAGGCAGGCTCGTGTGCTGATGAGAGAGAGAGAGCAGGCAGGCTCGTGTGCTGATGAGAGAGAGAGCGAGCAGGCAGGCTCGTGTGCTGATGAGAGAGAGAGAGAGAGAGCAGGCAGGCTCGTGTGCTGATGAGAGAGAGAGAGAGAGCAAGCAGGCAGGCTCGTGTGCTGATGAGAGAGAGAGAGAGAGCAGGCAGGCTCGTGTGCTGATGAGAGAGAGCAGGCAGGCTCGTGTGCTGATGAGAGAGAGAGAGCAGGCAGGCGTGTGTGCTGATGAGAGAGAGAGAGCGAGCAGGCAGGCTCGTGTGCTGATGAGAGAGAGAGAGAGAGCAGGCAGGCTCGTGTGCTGATGAGAGAGAGAGCAGGCAGGCGTGTGTGCTGATGAGAGAGAGAGAGAGAGAGAGAGAGCGCGTGCAGCTGAGAGCGAGCCTGTATGTGCAGCTGAGGTGTGCTGGGTGTTTGTCAGTGTTATTCAATGTTTTTACATTAGTTTACTATTACACTGTGCATTCTATGGTGTAATTAACTATATTTGTGCTTAAAAATATTTTAAAAAATATATTTACATACAGTTTGTACGGTCTGGAACGGATTAATTGTATTTACATACAATCCTATGGGGGAAATTGCTTCTGTTCACGACCAATTCGGTTTACGACCAGACGAATTATGGTCGTGAACCGAGGTTCCACTGTATCTGTAATTAAGATTACTGTTAGCATATTTAACAACAAACTGGAGTCTGAACTCTAGGTATTCTCCTTTAGATATTTCCCATTTGTAATATAATTGTATACAAAAGCAGGTGGCAATGCTCCTGCAGCTGTTCTCACCAGCTGATTGTTTTTCTGCAGGGCATTATCTTTCTTAGGAATGAGTATGTGTCTGGCCCTGATGTTCATATCCTCCTGGTACTATGCCATTGTGGCCATGGGTATTGCAGGCATGATCTACAAGTACATCGAGTATCAGGGGTAAGTCTTAATTCATGAGCTCCAGATTGAAAATGTTTAACAATAAAAGCACTGCAAGTCTGTTTGTCATGATATATTTGTGCCTTATGAATGTGTTGTATTTTTTAAATAAAACATTTCAACCTTGGAGCTCAGTGGTCTTCACATTCGTTGTGAATGTCTGATTTTCTTAATGTCATACATTTCTTAAAGCCAATCAGTGAATGATGTATTTTGTTGTTGACTTTGTTCCCATAAGGGTCAAAATTAAAATGGTGAAACTGCCTCATTGAGAGCTGCTTCATTCATAACGCAATGTTTATAGACTTGTCTAATGTATTCCCTACATCAAGATATGTTAATTCATATTTAATTTTTGAGGACAGCCTACTCCCAACATATGTCTGCAGTTATGATTTTAAATATGACTATTTACTCACTTATAGCATGATTTCCTTGTTTAAAGTTCCATGCCCTATTGGTAGGTACTTCAGCATACTCAGGTTGATCAACAATTGCTCTAAATTCCCTCAAAGATTTCTAATGAAAAGCAACAAGGGTGATTGAAATAGTGTAAAGCAGATGCTCATTCAAGAGGCTTGTCACTCAGTAAGGTGATTATATATAAAATTTTTGCTCTATCTGTAGCTGGAATTATGGGTTGCTGATTGAACACCCACCAGTATAGATTAAGATTTTCCTGATCTCCAGATAACCTTGGTGGAATTGGAATTTGTAGTTTTCAGGGAGAATAACCACTAACAAATGGAGTGTCTTGAACCCCTGTCTCAGTTTGTTCCCTTAAGCGATTAAATTCTTCTACCACTTGTTAGAAGGAGGAGATCATATCTGATACTTGTTTTGTGAGATCCCCAAAATCAACTTACGAATATTAATCGCCTTAAATATGTTTTATTTCAGGATTGCACATTTTGTTTATCCAAGTTTCTGTTCAGTCATTATTTAGAATTTGGCAGACAGTTGGAGAGCAGTGTGGACCACAAAATAAATCATAAACCAGAAAACAACATGAAAGGTCAATACTAGAAATCAAAACTATCATGCTTCTGAGTCAAAACATCCCAAGCCTGATGCTTTTAAACTCAGCACTGTCAAAGATATTTTTAGTAGATCCACAAACTTAGGCAGTGACATAGATAAAGTCGCACAGCACACCTTTTGGGACCATGTTCCCTAGCAATGGTTCTTCAAAATGGCAGCTCCCGCTAAAACAGCATAGTATTTTATTAAAAAATGTATCAGAAAAATAGGCAAAACGCAAGATAAATTTATTAAATATCAAATATTGTAACAAGTGGGTGTGTGGAGTTTGCATATTTTTCTTTTGTGTGCGTTTGTTGGCTTAACTCCAAAGTGAAGTATTGGGTTCTTCAAAGTGGCTCAGAACATATGGAGATATGAATGTGCATGGGATTGTTCTCTGTGGTAGGCTGGTCTCATCCAGGGTTGATCTTTACTATGCTTTAAATTATGTTAGGATAATTTTTCGCTTCCTTACCATGGGTTACTCTTAAAAGAAGGGCTCAGAATATGAATAAATAATCGAGTGCTACTAGATTTTATCGAGAACCCAGATATTCAAATGTTGTTTACTAATTCTTCTACTTTAGAAAAAGTGTAAAAAAGCAGACATCATGGAAAATTTAATATACTTTGATAATAGGAATTCATCTGTGGTGGGCTGGCACCCTGCCCAGGGTTTGTTTCCTTCTTTGTGCCCTATGTTGGCTGGGATTGGCTCTAGCAGACCCCCATGACCCTGTAGTTAGGATATAGCGGGTTGGATAATGGATGGATAGATAGGAATTCATGCACTGAGCTTAGTAACTAATATTGATAAAAGCATTGCTTGAATTAATTGTGTTAACTGAGCATATATTCTTTGGTTTTTAATATTTGACAAGTAAATGTATTTATTGTTAACATTTGTTTAAAATGTAATATTTCCCTTATTTAAAGAGCTGAAAAAGAGTGGGGTGATGGGATTCGTGGCCTATCTCTGAGTGCTGCACGGTATGCTCTGCTGAGACTGGAAGCTGGTCCACCGCATACAAAAAATTGGAGGCAGGTTAAAGAATTCATACACATTTAATAGCCAGTTTTTAGACAAATATGGTCAATATGATGAGTTGCTTGACATCTCTTATAAGCAGGATTTATTAAATAGCATGTACAAATTTTGGACATGAGAGTAACTCCCAGTTAATAACAGAGATGCAAGAATAATTGTTTTTTTAAACAGGAGTTTTAAGAGTACAGTAGGACTGCATGAGTAGTGCAGTGCAATTAAAAAGTGTAACTGCCTGTACAAGTACAAAATCCCACAGTAATACAATACTCCATTTTTCTAGTCTTTGGAAGTGGTTATAATTTAGAAATTATACTAAACTGCACATAATAGATCCAATAATGGATATTGTTACATTTAAGTTTGTGGTCATTTTTAATTGCTAACTGTAAGACATTGATTACAGACCACAGCTTCTAGTGCTGTTAAAGCTGGATGAAGATCTTCATGTGAAATATCCTCGTCTTTTGACGTTTGCATCACAGCTGAAGGCTGGTAAGGGCCTAACAATTGTGGGGTCAGTGATTCAAGGAAATTTCTTGGAGAATATGGCAGAGTCTCAGGCCTCAGAACAGGTAGTTTTATGAATCTTGACTGTGTCAAACTGATTTCTTTTTCCTGCATGCATATTATTAATATCATTATGACAATATGCTTAGAAATGGATCCAGCAAGCCTAAAAATAATAAAGTATCTTCTTTGTTTTATTAAGTTTCTCAGTTGTAGTTGCCAGTGGTGCGTTTGTTTGGTAAATAACACTTGCTTCACTGTGTTAATTTTCCTCTCAAGTAAACATGGAATATTTGGTACAACTATTCTATTACAGGCCATTAAGAATATGATGGAAATTGAAAAAGTGAAAGGCTTTTGCCAAGTGATTGTTGCAAATAAGGTCCGAGAAGGAATTGCTCACTTAATTCAGTCATGTGGACTGGGAGGCATGAAGCACAACACTGTAGTACTAGGGTGGCCTTATGGATGGCGACAAAGTGAGGATCCCAGAGCCTGGAAAACCTTCATTAGTAAGAGATGTGTTTTTGTTTTGCTTTGTTTTAAAATCTTCTTTTTTTAAATGTTTAACTTTTCTGTGACATGTGCATAATATGTAAAGGTGCAAATAAGTACTGACTACTTGTTATATTTAAGAAAATATCAATTTGAAATCCAGAACTCATAACTAAAATTTTTCAGCTATTCACAAAACTACATACTGCTATGAGGAAAAGATTGCTGCCAAAATTAAAATGTGGCAGGGAAAATGGCTAAAATGTTTAGCTATTAACCTGGTTTCAAATAATTTAAACTTAAAGTAATAATCCACACAGTGGCAAGGAGCCCTGCCCAGTAACAACTCATTAATTGGCTATCTTGACACTTTACATGATACCAACACTGCAGAGTGTTTTATGAGAGAGGTGAACAATTCACAGTTAAAAATTAAAGAAATGCAAGTGAAAACATTATCATTTAGAAAGTATTCCTCATATTTGGTTATTTCTGAGATGTTTCAACAAGCAAAAGATCAATTTTCCTATGCAGATCCACAGACAGCCCTTGAATATCACAGGGCTACAGCTGTGGCATACCACTATGGGCATAAATGCACCAACAAATGAATGAGGGGAGAGGAAGGTCTTCAATTCAAAAGCTTAGCATCATCGTTATATATAACAGGATTTTCCAGAAGTGATTTATTTAGCAATATTTTAACCAAAATCCATATGTTTGGGATGCTGTGAGTGTCAGACTTGATATCTGAGATGAATATATTATGACGTGAATAATTTGTGATTTTTTTGTGGACATTTTTATATTTTTTACTGTTGTTCAGTGTGGGTCAGCATTGAAGCCCATTGTATCAGGAATTTTGTTATTTTCATTTTCTATAAAATATTTGCATAAAATTGTTTCTTGACCATCACTACAAGTAACACATAATCAGTAACTTAAAAATATATAAAGGAATATAGAAATGATAATATTTATAAGTCTTTTAGAAAGCGTACTAAAATGTGTAGAAATTGTTTTGAAAACAGGCATGCTTTTCCTCAAAATAAGTAAAACAGCAAAGCAACCTAACTTTATCTAACAAAAAAAAACTGTTAGGTTTTCAAAAGCCACATGTTCCTGCCTTTTATGTGTACAGTGTAGCATAGTCCATGCTTCACTTGTTTTTGGGCTTACTTTTTACAAACTCTGGCTTACACACAGTTAAGAGTACTTTTATCCATTTTTTTTTTTTTTTGTACTGTTCTTTAATATAGTTTTATGTTGTAAATACATTAATGAGTATTTTTGTTTTTAATGCTACAGTATCCTAGTCTAAAGCACTAGAATTCACGAACTACTTAAATTTAAAATGATAAAATTTGTTAAATACGGCAGTTACTATCCAGGAAATTAAGAATTATGTTCAGAAGACAGAAACCTGTCCTACATAGTCAAATATTGTTTTACATAATAAGCAAACTCAGGCTTGGATATGGCATTTTAAAGATAGGCATCATTTAATAAATTTCTAATTATAAGCTCCATATTTCTGTTATGTATAAAGAATGCTGAGACATCTGATCTGATAATACAGAGAAACCTACTGTCTAAGACTCTAGTCTAGTACATAATATGCACCCAACATTTGCACTCTCTCTGGCTATTAGAGTTACCAGTTAACTAGATAGAATGTTTTTTGAATTGGAGAAAAATGTTCCAACCAGAATGTTAACTTACATTTTGGCATTTCAGGCCAAATTTGACTCCTATATGATGTACATATTAAATACAGTATTCCAAACTAAAAACAATGATAATACCAAAAGAAAGTAAGAGCTGTTGTAGGCTGTTTTGCTGTGCTTATTCTGATGCACGCACTTTGCTGTAAAACAGATCACTGTGAACAATTGTTTGTAGAGGGCTGATTATGCACAGTAAATAGTTTGAAAATCAACAGCAATAGAAGTTTATCTGAACTCCTTTTTGGTAGAAATCGAAGGGAGACAGTTTACAGTAGGATCCCATTACAATAAATTGTCTAGGAAACACTTCAAGAGGCAATGTTTCTCTTTTTTCTGATATTTGCTGAGGAATCTCCTTCCTTAAAAAGGTTTTGCAGTCTTATTTATTTGTTACCATTCTCTTCAGGAGTGTTTGCTACCTTACACTTAATTCTGCAAGAAATCATTCCATTGATATAGAAAAATGGGTTCAGAAAAAGAATGAATAAATGGACGGTTGACTTATATCTTATATGAAAGTGGTTTCGTTTTAAATGTCAATATTTTTATTTCTTTAAAATTTAAAACTCCCTCTTAGTATTTCCTTACACACAGCATATGCCTGAATATATAGAGCACTCTTCTGTGCTGGTCTTGCAGTTTTTGGATGTTTAACATATTTAAAATACATTTTCTCCACATTGTCTTTAAGGCTTGTTTGATAATATTAATTTACCTTTCTGTACTAGACAAATAGTTTAAATTAGCTATACATGCTACAAGTAATCCTGGTGTTCTTCCTGTTACATTTATTGACACTAATTCTGAAATGTTTCATTTATTTACTTCAAAATTAATGTAATCCTGCAATTTTACATAGGTTTTTATTAGAGTATCAAAACCTTATATCCTTATATCCTCCTTATATCCTTTGTATTTTTACTTTGGAGCCATTTTTATTAAGTAATAATTCATAGTTTATAAAGCAATTTTGAATAAATACTGGATGAGTGATTATTTTTAGTTTTTTAATAGTAAATTTACTAACATAGTGTTAACATCCCATTTAATCATTGTATCACAGATACTGTCCGCTGTACAACTGCTGCTCAGTTGGCATTGATGGTACCAAAGAATGTTTCCTTCTACCCTGGCAATCATGAGCGTTTCACAGAAGGGCACATTGATGTGTGGTGGATTGTGCATGATGGTGGCATGCTAATGCTCCTTCCTTTTCTTCTTAAGCAACACAAGGTAAGAAGACCTGAAGTTTTGTTCTGATGGGGAATATTTAATAAAAACTGATGTAGCTGTTTTCTCAATTTCATATTCTTAGATTAGCTTCATCTGTGCCATTTTGGTATTTAAAGATCTGCATCCTCGGCACACCATGGTCTCTTTGGGGGAAACCTTTATGGACACTGTGTCAAATAGCAAGCATTCACATTCAGTGATTTTTATCAGACTACAGCTGAACATAAAATACAATAGAAAATTACAGTGTTGTATTTTAGGCAACATTCGTCTCCAGTTTATGTCAATGTTTAGTTTTCCTAAGACTCCAGGACAATATTTTTTGAATAGTGTGATAGAGTAAGTCAGAATTCAGTCGTGGTTAAGTAAGAGTATCTCCTTTTTAACCAGTAAGACTGTAGTCTCTTATAACTTAATATTCAAATGGTTGAGATGAAACCATCTCAAAGGTATGAGAGTCTGGAAAGTCACAGTCTTTACTTCTTGACAGTGCAAATTGCAGAAACAATTACAGGACAGGTGAACTGTTTTTGATGCAAATAAGTAATAAAAATGTTCAGCACATTTTTCAGCTAGTGATTTATACTTTTCTTAATATATTGACAAGAGATATGAAGGATGAATATTTTATTTTTGTGTTGCAGGTTCTGTGCTGCTTCCAGGGGTAGAGCAATTAATTATGTATCTGTTTTATACTCAGTTTATGATATAAGTTTGTATTTTATTGCTGTACTTTGTGACCACTGGAGCACTGGGGATATGATTTTTTTATTTATCATAATTGCTTATTATTTTTTTCTAACAGGTTTGGAGAAAATGCAAGATGAGGATTTTTACAGTTGCTCAGATGGATGACAATAGTATCCAAATGAAGAAGGATCTAGCTACCTTCCTATATCAGTTAAGAATAGAAGCTGAAGTGGAAGTTGTTGAAATGGTAAATAGTTTAAATTCATGGGGGAAAAACAATTTTGAGGAAATTGGGGACAGAGAAAAAAACTTGTAGTGTCATCAGCTAAGTTCCTTGACACTACATTCTGCAGGGTCATTCTATGTCTAATCAACTGATTTTCAAGAAATCCCACATACTTCGGTCACAAAACATTCTGAACAAAATACCACATGTACCCATGTTATCCAGGAGACAAGCTATAAAATTATTTTGCAGTAAGATCAATACTTTCCAAAATACAGCCAATTTTGTGAGGGGAGAGGGGTGTCAAATTTGACATGGCTTTATTTTTTCATCAATTTCACAAGACCGTATCTCAAGAACTAAACAACCTAGTAGGCTAAAATTTTCCATACTGGTACCTTTATAGGTATAGTACGTAACAAAATCAAAATGTTTGTTCAAGTTGACACCACTTGGTAAGAGTAGACCTTCAAAAATGGAAAAAAAATATTTTGCATCTTTGGGTTTACCATGTTTAGGCTTTCAGAAGACATACTTCTAACAGAAACAGCTTACTGAATTTTATTCCATGTTTAGATACCTACACAGGGTTTTTCAAAAGGTTATAAACAAATAAGAAACTGCTTCAGGGTTTGACCAGCAGACCTCTCAAATGTGAAAAAATCATTTTGGGTCTAATTTTCAGACCAGCTTAATGACTGTAGGAATGTACAGACATTTTTACAATTATTTTTCCTTTATTCTACATGGTCCCTTCTTTTTCAAAAAACAAATCTTACTTTTCTTATGTGAGTCTTTCATTTTTATTTTACATTCTAAACATGGATTAAATTCACCATTTGACAGTAGTGATAATCACCAAATCCTTCATCACTGACTTGGATATAGGAATAATGGAAACAAATAAATCACCAAATGCACATTAAAAGAGAACACATAAACAACAGCTACTTGATTCATCATTAAATAAAACACTAGATATAATGACATGTTACCATCTTGGCATTGCAGCAGCAGGAATGTGACTCAGTTCATTTCTGTTTCAATCGAAATGCAGAGTGTAGGGCATCTTTGTCTTTGAGATCAAGATTCATCTGCTTCCCACTGACTGTTGTAGGTGCACTAAGCAGTGCAGTGACACACTGTAATGGCACCCAACAAATATTGTCTCTAGGTGGCCAATGGAAAGACTGTGTGGGATAGTTTGGATGAATGAAACATATCAGATGTCTGATTCCGCTTCACTCTTGTCTCGAATCACACTAATCCAACATTTTTCATACATGCTCCCAACATAGCCTCCAATAGGGCTCTGGTCTAATGTGAGGGACACATCTGATCATGTGATTGTTAGAAGGCAGGATTTTAGCTGCTGCTTCAGTGGTGAATATTCAGACAGTCATTTGACTGTCTTCACAAGACACCCAGCTGACTTTGAATTTGCCATCTTCTGTAGGGATGTAACAGTGGTATTCTTGAGTACCAGATACTCTTTTGGCCATGGAAAATCACATTCTCTGTTCATGAATATGAAATAAGACATCATCAATTGATATGAAAAAAAGTTTGACATTTATGATAACTTGCTGATTGAAAACTCAGTGATTAACATTATTGGCACATGGCACATTCAGCCTATGTTTAGGATGGAAAATAAACTTGAAAGATTTGCATAAGAAAAATTGTGTTTTGAGAAAGAAGGGACAATATAGAATTAATGAAAAATATTTTTTAAATTATCTGCATATTCCTACATGCCGTTAGGGTGCTCTGAAAATGAAATCCAAAATATTTTTTTGGATTTGAGAGGTCTGTTGTTCAAACCCTAATACAGTTACTTTCATGTGTATTGCTTTTTTAGAAAGCCTATATAGTTATCTGAATAATGAAAATAAAAAATCAAAAGTCTGTGTTGGTTACAAATATGTGCTTCTGAGGCCTAAACATAGCTAAGCCAAAAACTCAAATTAAATTTTGGTAAATTTCAAGGGACAGCTCTGAGTACATAGGGTCATCTGGACCAAATGTTTTAATTTTGTCACATACTATACTAATTAATGTGCCAGTGAGCAAAGTCTGAGCCTGCTTGGTGGTTTAGTTCTTGAGCTGTGGACTTGTGAAATTTGATGAAAAAATATTGCTGGATTGACACCACCTCAGTAAACTGGCTGTATCTTGGAAAGTATTGATCTTATATCAAAACAATTACAGGGTGTCTCCTGACTAACATGGGTATATCGGGTAATTTTTCGAGTCCAAAGTGCATGAGCCATTGGTGGTTTTGACATAGAATGTATTTTTGTTGCCTATTATTTATGATATTAAAAGAGTGCAAGCATATGTGTTTTCTACAAATTACCAGAATAGACTTGATGCCTGTTTGCACATTTTGCAAATGCTGTACTATACAGGTATTTGCTTTCTTTTGCCCTTCATTTAAAGCTGTCATTTGTATGTTAAGGCATAAACTAATGAAAACAATGAAACTATTTTTTATTTTCCTTAGTTTTTCTCCAATTATGGCAATGTTTAAAATATTATATTCATGACCCCAATGCCCCAACTTTTCTGAAGTCAGTGTAATTTGTTGCTCAGATTACTGTTTAAAACAGTTCATCTTGTGAAGTAATTCTTTTCCCTTTTCTAATTATTCTAACCATAGCATGACAGTGACATTTCTGCCTATACATATGAAAGGACCCTAATGATGGAACAAAGATCCCAGATGTTAAAGCAAATGCGACTGTCCAGTGCTGAAAGAGGTCGGGAGGTAGGCTGTTGATTGGCATGAGTTGTTTAACCCACTTTTTAAGTAACTTGATTTTTAAAATGCACAGTTATATATGTGATTGTAATGTAATTTCAGGGCCTAGGCCCAAATAAATTTTCATTTTGAGTTAATGTATATTTCCTACTTGTGAAAGTTCTAGTTTGGCTAATTCAAAGGTGTCAAACTCCAGGCCTGGTGGGCTGTAGTGGCTACAGGTTTTCATTCTAACCCTTTTCCTAATCAGCAAGCAGTTTTCACTGCTAATTAACTCCTTTTACCTTCATTTTAATAGCCCTGTTTTTAAGGATTCAGTCCTCTGAATTGATTCGTTTCCTCATTAAACGGCAGCCAAACAGAAGTGAGATGATAAACGAGCCGACAGATGACCAGCTGAATTGGGGCTTCAAACTACAACCAGTTTCACTGTCTTAATGAAAAGAAAATTCTTGCTGTTAATGAAACCCTTTATTTAATTCCACAGCTTGTTTCTGCTCATTCTGCCACAGCAGACATTTCCAAAACTGTTGATCTTCTGTTTTTTCAAAGAACGCCGTCAAAAAGTTTTGGTGACCTGAGAGATCAACCTTACTGAGACCTTCATTGTGTGATGGGCACAAATGAGCCGGTCATGTGGTGGCTCGTTTTGTGTCTCATTATTGTTTGGCTGCTAATTAAGGAAAAAGAAACAACTAAGGGGTCTGAGTCAAGTTAATTAAAACTGTGGCAAAAAAGTTAATAAGCAGCCAAAATGAGTCTCTAATTAAGCAGGTGGTTAGAATGAAAACCTGCAGCTATTGCAGCCCTCCAGGACTGGAGTTCAACACCCCTGGGCTAATTGTATCCCTTGTTTTTTACTGGATGTTCATGGTACCTCTAAAACAATAATATTTGTTGAGAGTGGTTATTAGAAAGATAATAACAGTAAATAATCAAATGCTGTTTTCATTGAACCAGAAAGTAAAAGAGCTAGAGTAAAGTTTAGACATATTAAAAATCCCCATGTCACCAAGTACCAGATGAGTAGTACATAGGTACGTACTGTTATTGGAAACTAGATGGTCCAATATTCCTAGTTATAGAAAAAATTAATTCTGGAAATTAGAACAGAAATACATGGGGGGGCGGGGGGGATTTCCAATGAGAGAGGCCAGTCAGTCTTGCTGTAATTGTCCTCAAGTAGGATATAGAATTGAGAGCAGTGCTATTGAGGTTTAGATGCAGAGTAACAGTGGGATATTAATAAAAAGGATGGATGAAAAAGAGTTACACACAAAAAAACAGTATAGTGAGGGGTGGGGGGTGTTCAAAATATGTGGAAGAAGATACTGTAGTCATTTTTTAACTACAAGTGGCACTATGGGTTAGTAGCCTGTCCCATAGCGTAACGTTGTTGAGCTATAACATATAATTAATACACAAAATTAAACTGAGAATTTTTTTAAATAAATCTGGCCTTATCTGGACACAGAATAATAAAATGGGTTGGTGGAGGTGGTGGTGTTGGGGGCGAATGGGGGACTTGGATTTTAGGGACTGGAACTTCTGAGGTTTGAAGCATCAAAAAGATCTTCAAGAGCACTAATTCCTTGATAGAATCAGGAAGGTAGGGCGATGGAGCATCTACCAATTCAGAGAGCCTCATTGTAACAAAGTTGTTGTGGAGGATTTCTAACCCAGACAGGAGAACCCCAGATTTCTTTCAACCTAAAACCATGCCACTAAAGCATACATTTTAAGAGGGCTAAATTTAGAAAGCTGGTACAGTACGTACATTTCAGCAGCATCCAGGCAAGAAAAGAGATGAATTGAAAACTGTTTAGATAGTGGTTTGGGAGGGGGGGAAACTGTTAAAAAAATTTGTTTAAAGGACAAATTTGGTATTTTTCAAGTTAAAGTTATATCTTCACAGTTAAGGTTTATATTAGTTTGCAACATGAAATTGTGTTCTAAAGTGAAGCATATTTTATTATTTTTAAAAACAACTACCATGATCTTTCATTTTATAGTGGAGCTTATGAGGACACAGCTTTAAAACTTACCAAATATGTCCATTTTTTTTAAGCACAAATGTTATTGAGTATTCATCCACATCTTGAGATTAACCACATATTACAAAACAGTGTATCCATGTTGTTCTAAGAAAGTAAAAAAGCAGAAACCAAATCAATGTTGTGAGATTCATACATTTTAAAAGGAGACTATCTGTTCACTTCACTTTGCCAACTACCATGTTCAACTTCCTCCACAGCACTCTTTCAGCACTAGGGTGTGGATTCACCACGGAAAATCATCACCAAACGTTGTTATTGATATTGTTAAATCCTGATGCCTAGATGTGATGTGCTATCTCTGTTCTTTAGACTATAATAACTGAAAAGGTCACACTTATGAATGCATATATTCTTTTAATATATGGTTGCTTATTTGTTTATTTCTCAAAAAGATATTGCCTACTACTGCAAGACTGATAAAGCACATGTGCTTCAGTGAGAGAGAATATTGAGCACGTCCAAAGCTTGCAATCAGATGACAAGAACTGAACGTATGTTATAGGTATCCATTCATACATCCGTTCATCTTCACAATGCACTTATTCAGGGCACGGGAGCAGCTGGAGCCTGCCCCAGCAAGCATCAGGCACAAAGCAGGAAAGATCCCTTGACGGGGCAACAGTCCATCACAGGGTTAACACAAATACACACACATACACAGCCCACTTTATCAACACCAATACTCCTAACTTCCACCTTTTGATTGAACTATGGGATTAAACTGGAACGACACACACATGGGCCACTTTAGCAACACCAATTCACCTAGGTTTAATCAAGTTGATCTTTTGTATGTTCAGTGCAAATGTTTTTAAAATTGGTTCACATGGAGTTTGCGTGTTCACCCCGTTTATTTATGGATTGATTGGTATTAGTGTCCTAGAATTTATTTTCTCAAAAACATTGTGCTCAGTTCTTTTATTAACATTTCAACAGCAATGCATTAAAAATTAATTGGTTTGTGGTGTTTCAATATGCTCTTTTTGATTTATTTAATCTTGTGTGCGCAAGACATGCAATAGGAACAGGTGGCTTGGCTCTTTCAAAAAACTAAGACTTTTATTAAAAATATAATGCAGTGTAATAAGTACAGTGTAGATTTATTGTTATGTATACAAAACAGAATGAAAGTTTTAGGTGCACTTTTCATCACACTGCCTCTTGATATGCAAATCTCTCTGTAGGTTTTGTTAAGAAAACCAACACAGAATATAATGGGTGGAAGGGAGGGGGTTTGGTATTGAGTTGTCATTACTCCACCCATGACAAACACTGCAAGCAGACAAACAAGCAAGAAATGTATCTTTACGTTGAGAAAATAGTACCAGAATCTCTGATAGTATTTATTGTTTCCAGCTTAGTTCTGTTGTCACAGGTATACCTCAGAAATATGGCAGGCTTGTTATCTTAAATCAAACCCTATACTACTTCAAAATTGATATATTTAGTAAGTTTTAAGACTTTTATTTACAAAGGAGTCCAACTGGCTCCATTATAAAATGCGAGAGTAGTCTAGTTATTTTTTAAAATAATATATATCATGATTGTGAAGAAGTAGCTTTGATTTGAAAAGTAGCAAAACTTATCCGTTAAGGGGTGGTATGTAGATTTGGCCCAATTGATTTTTTTATTCAGAAGAAACTTCATAGAAATTAAACTGGTTAGTGATGTGAAGGAGGGGGCACTACACAGAACAAAGAAGATGCTGATGGCATACAAAGATTTTTGTTGGTCCTGGAGATCTACCCATAGCCTAAAACCTATCTAAGTTCAGCCAAAGACAGGGTGAATTGTGACAGAAATGTTAACTCTTCAGTGAGCTTGAGGATGGCCAGGTGTTAAGCCTTACTCATATTAAAGAAATTGTGAAAATAATTGCTGCTTTTTCATCTATCACTATTACTGTATGTACACTACATACAGTATACACATGCACATTTTTATATAGCCACTCTATTTGATACATCCAAGATTTTATTTTTTCCTTTTTAATATATCATTGTATGCATTGCCGATGGGTACTGAAATGTCTAAATCACATTGAAGATTGTCATCAGCATTAACTGCAATTACTGCATTTACTTTATGTCTTGTTATGTCTTGTGTGTTTGTGAATCTAGTTTGCACAAAACTGTACCATTCTAAACAAAAAAAGATAATAATAAAAATATCACTAAAAACTACAATACATTAGCGGTAATGTTGATACATGCCTGGTGAAAGAAGCTGAAACCATTACTGACCATAGTGTCACCACCATCTTAATGAAGGTTATTCCCATTAGTGTGTGTCCAAGGGTGATTCCAGGAACCTGCTGTAAATCTACTACCATTTGGCCTTGGTACAAGTGAATAATAGACCTTAAACAAAAAACCTGTGAGTTCAATGGATTGTACTGAAACCACTCCAGGGCGATATGAAAATGTAATGAAGCCTGCAAATTCATATGGCCCCGGTGATTACTTTACATCTCTGAGGTTTTCTTTGTTGCAATCTAATGAGAATAATTTCTTTTGGTAGACCTGTAATTTATGGTATTCCCTGTTAAACTGTCCCTACATGGTGCATTTACAGGCTCAGCTAATTAAGGACAGACATTCTATCATCCGCATGGGAAGCCTGTATTCCGATGAGGAGGAAGAGATAATAGATACAGTACCTGAAAAAATTCAAATGACTTGGACCAAAGACAAATATGAAGCAGAGAGAAGAAACAGAAAAAATGCTCCAGATAATTTTCGGGAACTGATCAGTATTAAACCGTGAGTTGAAGAATGTTCCATTGGTTTTAGCATGAATTAAAAAAAAAACCTAAAACATTCATGATTGGCTGTAGAAATTAGTATTGCTCAGTGCAAAATTGCAAACTGCAATTCACAGCCACAGAGAAACAATCATTGACAAAGTAATCTTTTGTTATCTGCTTTAACAAATATATTTTTGCCTATTTTCTTGCTGCTAGAGAATGGGAGAGTCTGTAAGTTTGAATCATGACCCTTCTACTTGGTATTTTTTATTGGCAAGTAGTCTTGTAAGTAGTTCTCTCTTGACCTTATTTCTGGTTTGTTTTCCTTTTAGAAACCAATCTAATGTGCGGAGAATGCACACAGCTGTTAAGCTCAATGAAGTGATTGTAAATAGATCCCATGATGCTAAATTGGTATTGCTTAACATGCCTGGACCTCCAAAGAATTCTGAGGGAGACGAAAACTGGATCCTTTTATCAGTCTACTATTAGCTTTCTTTTTCAAAAAGGATGCTTAATTTATGATTTTCCTAATTACTGTATATAATTAATTTTTAATAGTTTTCTTTGTTGAGAATAACAAAGACTTGACAGAAGTTAATTATTATAAAATATAATTCCATAAGGTGGGCGGCACGGTGGCACAGTGGGTAGCGCTGCTGCCTCGCAGTTGGGAGACCTGGGGACCTGGGTTCGCTTCCCGGGTCCTCCCTGCATGGAGTTTGCATGTTCTCCCCGTGTCTGCGTGGGTTTCCTCCGGGCGCTCCGGTTTCCTCCCACAGTCCAAAGACATGCAGGTTAGGTGGATTGGCGATTCTAAATTGGCCCTAGTGTGTGCTTGGTGTGTGGGTGTGTTTGTGTGTGTCCTGCGGTGGGTTGGCACCCTGCCCGGGATTGTTTCCTGCCTTGTGCCCTGTGTTGGCTGGGATTGCCTCCAGCAGACCCCCGTGACCCTGTGTTTGGATTCAGCGGGTTGGAAAGTGGATGGATGGATGGATGTAAAATTACACCTTCAGGTGACATATAAAATCAAAACCACAAAACACCAATGCGTGTGTGTATGTATACACATAAGCACATACACACACACAACTTTATACGGACTATAAGTCATCAGGCATACAAAACATGTTTTTCCAAAGCCAGATTTGAACTTTTCAGTTAGATTTAAACTGCCTTTAATGTTTTTCCAATAACTGCAAATTTTAAGTTGCATATGACAGAGTTTGAGTTTTTATTATTTTTGTTCCTCTTTAATTTGCAATGTAGTGCATGTAGTCAAAAACACACACATACGAATCCTAACTCCCTGAAAGATTTTGAATAGCTAACCATGTGAAAATCTTTTGAGAACAGTCCAGGAAAATGAACACAGTAGAGTGGGTGCCATCATCTTTATATTGTCAGTATAAAGATGGTGGCACTGTGATGACAATGGAGCACAACTGCCAACTACAGAGTCACAAATGACAGCGTCCACAGCCAAATATGATGGATAAAATAATTGCAACAATATAGACAAAATATTATAAATTAATAATATTGCGAGAACCAAACTATATCCAAAATGAACAATCAAAATTGATTATAAATTGAAAAAACTCAGATTAATAACATATACTTGATGTAGCAATGCACCAGCAATTACCAATGGTGATTGCTGCTTTCAATAATCAGTACCTTGTATGGTAAATTTATTGGAAAAATTAAATGCTGTTTCTACAGACTCTGGCAAAGCGCTTTGTGATATTCTGTATCAGGTGATATTTTCAGTTTAATTGACAAAAAGAAATCTGAAAGGTTATACCAGAAAACTGCTGTTCTACTTAAATATATGTTAGGGTTTAACAAAATACACAGGTAGTATTTTGATGCAGAATTTTTTTAAAAGGTGCATATTGTTATAGGATTAATGGTATTACTATCTGGTTTATGTGAAAGAACTGCTGACTTGTAAGTATCATTTGTATGGTAGGTTGTAGAAGACAGTTTACTGTTTTGATCAGTCCAATTAATTCTAGTAACACAAGAAGCTTACAAGAATGCTGAAACCGTGAGGAAAAAATATTTATAAAGCATCAGTACTTGAAAATGTTTCTTCTGAGGGCAGCTTCTGTATTTTCAAAGAGACTAGCCAGTCCCATCTTCAGAAATTCATAATTAATACATTTTCCTGATATTTGCCACTTCATGAGAATCAATATATTAGGCACAAAAGCTTTCTATAAATTTGGTTGTTGATAGCCATTGTTTGGAAATTGATTTGCTGCTGGGCATGTTTGTACATTAGCTGGCTCGCAAAGTAACTGAGTAGAATTCTTACAAATTTTCAATAAAATAATCAAATGCATGGAATTATACTTGGACAACACAGCAGTACATGATGTTTTACATCTGATGGTCACTAAGATTAACTTGAAGTTCTTTAAATGTTACAAATTGGAGACAATCATTTTGCTTTAGTATGTAGTTAATTTACCTTTTGTCTCTATAAGTGATGTATTTTTACTGCCATATGCTGCCTTTCAGTATGTAAGTAAATTTATAGAATACATATTTCATTCTCCCATTGTTGCTGTCCTTGACCTTCTTCAACAGACATGGAATTCCTGGAGGTTCTAACAGAGGGTCTTGAGCGAGTGCTGCTTGTTCGAGGTGGAGGCAGAGAAGTCATCACAATCTACTCCTAGAAGAGCAAAAGTATGCTTTATAGAGACTCATGATGGATGATGGGCTTGGAAGTGCAACTTGTTAAATTTAAAGACATTCCTAAAGAAGACCGTTTGCTAAACAAAGCACATAAACATTGTCACCCAAGCTTACAGAAAGCACATAAACGTTGTCGCCCAAGCTTAATATTCTCATAATTAAAACTGAAAACATATCATGGGAGGAGAAAGACTTTATTTGATTTACTAAAAACAAAGTTCTTGCAATAATGGGGAAGCCTATTTATTTTCAAAGAAATGCAGGACACCTTGAACTCTTCCATTGTGTAATTCAATGCACGCATGTTCATCAGACAGCATCTGTTCTGATCCAGTATAATTTTCTACGTATCTTTATTGAGTCTGTAGTAGTAATGAAGGATCTCACAAATAGCAGCACAAGTACTAAAGTGAAAGGAAATCAGAGGCCCAATATATGGAACTCCTAAGCAGACTGGACAGTTTTATTAAAAAAATAAAATAAACACTGAATTAAATTTAAAAAAGCCTGTATGAACAGATTCATTAATATTTTATTAATTGCAAACTGCAAAGAAACAGAATGGTTTATTTTAATATTTAAAAACTCCCAAGAAAAGTAAGATTAATCAGGTTGCACTTAGTGAAAGTATGTGTGTTCATTTAATAGATTGTCTTCATTACCCAGTATACATAAACACACACATTACTGCTGTCTTTCACTGGTTTTAAATTCATTGTATCAGATATAAAGTGCAGGTTGTATTATTTTTCAATAAATATATTATAATTGTTTCTCCTTTAACTTCATGGATGTTATACCAGTAAGAGGGGAAGCTACAAATTAGAGAAACACAGATGCATGGCTGCTACTGCTTTTGAAGAAAAGAAATTCTGTCATCTAGTAATTTACTATGGCCTAGATCTATCTGTTGGTTTAACTCTTGTATTTTGTGTCATGGGTTTATGTACAGACATTAGACGCTTCTTCTACAGTGAGCTCCTGACATCTGCTAAAATTATATTAAAAACTATTAAAAATGAGTATATTGTAATTCAGAAACTTCAAAATGTGTATGGACGAGAGTATATGCAAACAAATATTACATACTAAATTTAAATTATTTTGGATTGTATGCCATGTAATTTGTGCATTTTTTAAAACATTTCCAATTCTCCCTTTCTTATTTCCACTTGGTGGAGTGGTGGCTCTGAGGCTAGGGATATGCAGCAGCAATCGGAAGGTTGCAGGTTCAAATTCCATAAACTCCAGAAGTGACTCTACTCCGTTGGACCCTTGAGCAAGGCCCTTAACCTGCAGTAGCTTCCTCCAGGGTACGACATTAATCTGCATCAAGCCCTCCTACTTATGTTGGAAAACTTGGGGGTTGGTGGCAGGATTGGCACTCCAGCCACCGTTACAAAAAAAAAACTCGCACTGTTGCAGTGTGGTGTGGAGGTGTCACCCGCTGCATTTGGGTCCCAATCCAGGTGGTAAATTGTGTGGTGAGTGAGGCAATGCGCTATCAGTGCATGCTTCCAATCTTACTTTCACTTGCTCACCAAATTCGTTGTGAATGTTCTATTAATAATGACCTGTAATTATAATGTACACACTAAGCAAAGACGTGTGCAGCTGACTCTGAAATTCATTCAGCTTGTTGGTTTTCTGTGAAGTCGGCCAGTTCTCCATTTTATTTTAGTGGGTAGAACAAATGTTATTTTCCCTCTGATGTCTATGATCATCTCTTTAACTTTTTCACATTTACAGTGTCTGAAATAAATTATCAGGACACCAGTTAGTAAAATTGAGTGCTTAACTGTTCAAACAGTCTAGGAATTGAGTATCAAATTTTAAAATGCTCCCTAGAGTGATTTTATCAGAGTGCTTAAGAAATAAAGATTCAGATAAATAATTATGAATAGCTATTCAAAGGAAAACTGTACAACCACAAAATTAGTTCTTAAATTAACCCCGTGTTCTATCATCTTCTCAGTCAGAGGATCCTATAGTATTGGACACACTACTAAAGTCATGACTAAATTTCACTGAAAATACTGTTTGATAGACATACTGGTTTGACTTTAAGAGGGATGAAACTTCTGGCTGAAGGTGTTTTAAGACATCTTGTTGAAAATATTTAATTGTACTGAAATTGTCTTGCTTGGACATAAGTACTGATAATTTCTGCTTCTGTTAGTGCACAGGTTTTGGCATTGTTGACTGTAGTTTGTATCAACTTGTACTTCTGAGTGAAAACAGCAGAAAGAATTCCATGGAAAACCATGGTGTTGTAGTAGGGGTCTCTAATGATCGGTGTCTTCTTCAGGTAAGCTGGTGGTGATATTCTAGGCATAGGTGGTATTTGGATGGTTTCGGGTTATCCAGAGGTGAGACTTGCAGTACTGTATACTGAATGAACCAGTTTCCTCAGAAATGCAGAATATTATTTTTATATACTGTATATACATGTATATGCTTAATTAATTAAGGCTATAGTTCTGATTAAGTCAGAGCATTTGTGCCTTGTCATACATTATTATTGTATTATGCTTTATTATGAATCATGTTTATACAAGTTAACTACTTTTATATGTATGTTATACAGTTGTTATTAAGTTTGGCTGCACTTCCTTTCACAATGTTTTGAACTACTGTGCTCAATGATGGCACTTACATCCTGCAGTAGCTGTGGTTTAATTTAATACATTTCACTCCTTTTATGAGTACTGTTCCAGCTTTCAAATTCAGCTGTGATCATGTTGGTTGTCTCTTGCCATCTTCCATCAACAGAGTTTAATAACTGTAAATAATAATAATGAATGGCTAACTTCCAACTCTTTGACAGTGCTTTAAGTCAATAGAAAATCCAAAGTTCTAGTAAAATACCTGCATTTCATGCCTTTTTGTAAATGTGCCCTTTTCGCTCTTCCATTAAATTGAGGCTGCCCTAAAAGTTTGTTATTAAACACCACTTTATCCAAGGCCCTAATGTCTTTTCATGTCTAATTAATGCTTGGGCTGCTGTTATCTGTTGTGTTCAGGAGCAATAAGGCATAACAAAGATTTTTCTGCTGGCTTCAATAAACGTCTTTGGAAGATAACATGTCATGTAGCAGTAAATAAATGTGTGTTAATGTATGTAAGCCAAGCACACACATATGCAAAGCAACAAAACTCGCAGCATATTAATCACCACATTAGTCTCCTGTGTCTACACTTAAATTGTATATTAAGGTACTGTTTGAATGTACTGTACAATATTTAATGAAACTCCCAAAAATTCAATTTGTTAACCTATAGACTTTTTATAATCTGGGTACAAGAACGCCTTTCATTAACGAGTTAAAGTTATGTTGTCGTCTAATCCCTGTTTAGCAATGTACAGTATTTTTGTGCTAATGTACTTGCCATACTTTGTGTCTTTGTGCTAAGGAGACCACAGTTTGTTGCCTTTCAATATTTCACATTGCTATGAAAGTTATGTGCATCAATGAGCAAACATACTTATGAGTAAAAAATACTGTAGCTAGTTTAAGACTAGCTATGTAATACCTTTCAAGCAAATGTTCAAACAAACCCCTGCTTTTTCTGAGTTTTCCACTGGTTTTCTTTTTATGTTTTAAAAATTAACAAGTCAACTTAACCAAGATACAGCGCAAGGAAAGTGTAAATGCCCACATCACCAACTAAATGCTGATATGGATTGCCATGTTCTGAACCTAAAAGAGGATCAGTTTACCACATTTTTAACTAAAAGATATGGTGGTTTTGAAAAAATAGATAAATAAATAAGGCAATTGGATGTCAGCAAAAAAGTTGCTGGTTAAAGACTGTTACCCTCAGTAAATCACTTTAAAAAATGAATTGTATTACTATTATTTTATACTTGTATTTGGGGTGTTATTCATGATAGAAAAATGTTATATACAAGTTGTTCACAACAATATGGTTATCTTGTGACAGTGGTATGTACAGTACAGAAAGACAAAATTGAGAAGAATTTAAAGCAAAACTAGATGTTTATTTTTATTGCACATGTGAAATTAAAAAACATTAAAAAAAAGAAATTACAATAAAATAAAGATATGCAGTAGGTGATTATCACCAAAAAAAAATTTAACAACAATATAGTCCCATCATGTTATTGCATTGTGTTCACTCAAAAATAACCATTGCTACCAAAATCAAATCATTTCATGGCTGTCTTTCTTTTCATTTTTTAATTTTATCTGGGTGTTCCCTGTGGTTCCTGTTTATATTTCCTTATAAATTCAACTTTTATCCTCCAATTCAATGGTACTAGAAATTATCAATACTGAACACATGTACATATAACTAATAATATTGACAAATGCTTTCAACTGAACATGGTTTGGTGAATATAAAAGAGGTTACCTGATGAAAGACTGCAACAGAATGGCAAATAGGTTTTTTTAAACATCAGTGATGTGTTTTAATGGTACATTTTTAAAAACATATATTTACTTAAAAAACATTATATACATAAAAAGAAAAAATACCCCTCTAGGATTAATAAAGTATATCAAAAAAGTTTTTTTTTTTGTTTTTTTTTTCCTATAAACATAATTTTTATTTATTTTTTTTTTTTATTTTGAAAGCAAGATTATAAAAATTGTGGTGAGTAGTAGATAAAAACCGAAGAAAGCTGTTGGTGTGTTTGTGGCTTGAGAGTTCAGAATGGTCTTCACTTTATCATGCGGGTCCTTCAAAACTGATCTGCAAGGGTTTTTAACCTCTGCATGAGCAATTTCTTTCTCATCAGGCAGGTGATGGCTTCTGTTGCTTACCTGAAAATATAAAAGCAGAAGGTATTTAGAAAAATTACAGAAGAGCAACATAAGTGAGGATAAGAAAAACTTGCGGCCTCAGCTAGCCAACTTAGAAGGCACAAAGCCTCTTGAGAGTGTTACAGTCCCAGTAGCAGTGAGGCACTAGGCAGCTACTGCTACTGCACCACCATGTCAGCCCTGTGTAAGCCAACATTCAAGTTATTCAGCATAGGCTCCCAGCCAAATTAGTTTATTGTCATTAACTACATAGTGCAATGAAATTCATACTAGCATGTCTCTTCAGCAGGTTGACAATAATTCAATACTACAAACAAAAGACACACAGAATATTTGCATGCATCATATTTGTAAATATATATATGGTAGTATATGTTTGCAATTATTTGTTTATTTGTGTTGTACTGGATTCAAATATTTTGGACTGTTTGTTTATAAAAGAAAAGTAAATGCATCCCTGGCACCAATTTGCATAAATTCTTTCAAATATTGTCTTTTCTGAAAGAACATATTCAAATAAAATAGTGCTTTACATTTATTCTCTATAAAGAACGTTTGAATTTTTACCATCTCTACATCTCTGAAAACTCTTAGAAAGTTGCGCCTCAAGACTCCAGCAAGCTCCGTTTCATTCCAGCCCCTTTGCAAAAGCTCTTCTATTAGGGCAGGATATTTTGAAACATCTTCTAGTCCTTCAGGAAACCTTAAAGCAAACAATAAATAAGCAATCATCTACTGGTGGAGGAGGAAGGCTTACAATGGGAAGAAGATAGACTCATTATTCAGACACATGTTCAGTTTAAGTTGAGGAACCTTTGTTTTTTGAAATTGTAGTGCTTTTCTCTAATCTTTTCATTAACAAAATGATCAGTATGATTGACAGGTTTCAACTTGTCTTTTTTCTTTATCTCTTGACACAATTATTTCACACTTCAAAGTAATACCACAGATTTCACAGGTAATTTACAAAGTGGTGGCAGTCTTGATTTATTTAATTAAATATATTTTGTGTTGATAAGAATTACTTACAAACATTTTGAAAATACTTTTTCAGTTTTTTTTGTATGGCATCTCCTGACTCAGTGGTATGAGATTTACAAATCCCCTGCAAGTTTAAAAGTTATTAGCTTTATGTTTTGCGCCTCTTGATGACACGCCACTGTTTCTGTAGAGCTTATGAATACTTTTAAACGTAAAATATTTAATATCGCCAAACATGCTGCTTTGTCTTTGGAAAAAATGAGGAATATAATTTTATATTGGTTCATTAATATCCTAAAGATAATGTCTTTGTGTATTGTTGTGTTTGTGATCTGTGTGTAATAAGTGACCCAACCTCTTTAAGAGTACTGCACATGCAAAAGGAAACGGAAAACGTTTTTTATGTCAGAGTATTAATTAACATCTTAGAGATAAGTAATGTCGCCGAGTATTGACTTGTATGTGAATGGTGGGTAATATGTGTCTCTACCCCTTAAAGAATACTGCTCAGAGTACTGCATGCTTTGAATTGTTTGGTGAGTAAATGCTAATTCCAGACCCATCCATTCTACATTGGATTAAGCAGGTTTGACAATGTAAGTGTGTTTCAAGCCAGGGAAATGTGTTATTTCTAGAGTAGCAGAGTGTTAAACATGCAGAAAGTGAAATCATTAGAATTTCCAACTATAATCTGACATGAATGTTTTGCCATACTGTCCACTGTATCTCCAAATCATGATATGTCTATCTTAATCGCCACTTAATACATTTTAGAAGCTGCTTTTAGACTTGTAAAGTATTGAACATGAGGTGTTGCAATAAAAAAATGATGGGAACCTCTCAAGTGACGCTTCAGCATTGGAGATAATGCAAATATGAACAGAAGATTAAGAGGTGACATGACTGAAATGTTTAAAATTATGAAGGGAATTAGTCCAGTGGATCAAGAAAGACTGCTATTTTAAAATGAGTTCATCAAGAATACAGTTGGAAAATTTCACACAAACATTAGGAAGATTTTCTTTACACAAAGAACGATAGACACTTGGAATAAGCTACCAAGTAGTGTGGAAGACAGTAAGACGTTGGGGACTTTCAAAACTCGACTTGATGTTTTTTTGGAAGAAATAAGTGGATAGGACTGCCGAGCTTTGTTGGGCTGAATGGCCTGTTCTCATCTAGAGTGTTCTAACGTTAGGTCAGATTATCTCGGGGCATAACGTGAGCTACTACAGCTATGCTGATGACAGTGGTCACTTCCTTTTGCCCTTTCAATAGTCCGGTTCATTGCTTTTCTTTTTTGGGATGTCTTCACATTGATGTCCAGGAATAGGGTAACGTTGTGCAAAATATTTGACACCTTACAGGCATCAGTCAGAACCAGCCGACTGTCATATCTTAAAGAATGAATAAGGAGGACATGAGTTATTGCCAAGTCCACTCATGCTGGAAAGATCTTGTTCAGTTTCTTGGCAGATGCCACTCACTGCTGAGAAACTATTTTGGCAAGAAAAGGAACTGGATCAGTTTTCTGAATACCTTGATGACTTCTTGGACATGCCAAAGGATTGATAATGGATTCAGCAAGTGGAGTTTTCCAAATTAGACCACATCTAGGTAAGAACAATTATTTGTGATTTAAATTATATTAAATTGTAGCAAAATGTCAGTATTAATGAGTGGATTGCAACACCATAGGGACATCAAAGCACCTACAGTCAGATGGAAACATACTGTATGCAAGGCATCACTTGCCTAAACCCCCACATACCCCAAAGTGTGTTATGTTGTACCTCAGTTACCCAAAATTCATCTTAAGAGTCCAAAGATTTTTATTCATCTTAGTAACTAACTGTAAATGGGGCTTGTTTTAGTCATTTGGTCAGCAACATACTTCAGACTTATCCAGACTTTACTAAGGTTAGCTTTGAAAACTATAGCAATACAGTGAAGCACAGTTATTTTAAATATAAAACAAATGAAGCAGTTGTTTGGGGTATCCTAGCAGTGTTTTATTTAATTCTGTTTTTAACATGTAGGTGATAAACATTTTTAAACAAGGGGCAATGTAGCCCTAAAATGCACCTGAATGTTATGCCAGTAAGATTTCTTGTATGTGTATAATACAACTTTCATGTGCAGCTTTCTAAATGTAAGATTTCTTTGTCTCCTTTGCAGCATAGCTGTAGTCTGCCTCTCGTTTATACAGTCAGAATGCAGCAATTTAAATAATTGTCATTTATTACATTCATTAATTATATTATTGTCCCAATTAGTCCTCATTCAGAACCCATTTCCTCACCACTTTTTCCGATGTGCTCATGCTTTCCCACAGGTGGAGCGTTTAGGGATAAATGGACACAGAAGAATATGTCACTAAGGAAAGACAAAATCTAGTGGCTGCATTGTTTATAGATGGATTAATTTATGTTAATGATACATTGAAAATGGACACAAGAAACAACAGGTAAGCAGCCAACTGCTCAAAAAATAAATAAAATGAGCTACAGAGCTGAGGGGTATTCCATGAAGCACGCTTATGAAATAGAGACTAAGCTCAGTAAACCTTGTTTGAAATAAGCCCCATTTTTCAGTTAGGAGTCAGTTCCATGAACGCAGTAATACTTGGGCAATCCACAATTATGTGCACACTCATGGGATTTAAGCAGCCCCGACAATAGATTATCAATGACATCAACCATACTTCAAAAAGCACTGAGGAGAGTGCAATATTGAACGATACGGTATGTGTGACTTCAATCATGTAACTGACTGATGGGGTGCATAATGCATTATAGGACAGCCTGGAAATGTTTAGAGTTTTGTCATAGCATATAATAACAGAGATGTTGGCAGTCTTTTCAGCAGTTGATCAAGAAATAATAGTTGTATAATAACACAAAAAAGAAAAGCATCTGATATAGAGAAAGCGAGAGGAGCTGTATGACAATCCAATATTAATGGCAAAATTTCCTTTGATTTGGGCAGTTTGACTGTAAACGTACTTCTTTGTTAACATCTTACTTCACTTAAAACACATATGTATACAATTGCATTATAAAGTGCATTTGGCAGCAATTAATATTAAATTTCAAGAACATAACTTACTTCAGAATTACTAGAACAGTACATTTAGTATATGCAAATGTATATTGCACATTTAGTGACCAAAATGAAAGCTCCAGGTTCAGTCACTGGTGTATCCCCCAATATTACTCCTGTTGAAAGAGTGCGTCCTCAACAGAATGTTTGATTGCACAGTACATCTGGTCAGTGTTATTTAAAAGGAAGACCTGTGCAATGATGCTATGGATGATTTTGGTTTTACATATTCAGTCTCCAATTAGCTTGCCACTACCATTACTCACACATGAGTGTAGTCTGTTGCACCTGTTATGTTTAAGAAGCATAAACATCATCTAGTGTCACTGATACGACTTTGGATAAATAACGTTTACAGAGATTCACTTACCATGCTTGTAAACAAAATGTAAACAAAAACATTTTTATGAAAATCATGGTCATGAGTACAATTTTTATAATGAGTGTTACTGTTTCACACATTTTGTATTTCTAATTTCTTACTACTGAAAAAAAAATTGACTATTATAAAACTAACTAGACATTAAGCCCGTTACAATAAAGGGCGCTAGAACAGTAGTCCATAAACATTAGTAGGAACAGTCTATATTAAATGGCAAGGGACCTTTTACCTCATTAAATTTTTTCCGTAAAATGCCTGTAATTTTCTCTGACAGTAATACTGGCTTTGTTGTCCGTAATATGCGTTTAATTTTCTGTCACAACAGTGGGCAATCAGCAGATTCTCCCCAACAACTGATGTAATGTGCGCGAAAATAAATCTACTTTTAAAAGTCATTGTATTGTAATATCATGAAAATTCGTATATTTAGGAAAACCCCTTCAACGACTGACACTTTACAATTTCCCGGGCCAAGCTTCTTAATCGCAAATCTGACATCCTCAGAGTGAACACTTGCACAACAATGGGGAAGCTGGTCTTACCTCATTTACCGAAATCTAATTGGATCAGCCGCGCGATATTTTATAGGTCCCGCCCTCTCTGTCTTGTGTGACGCGTCAGGCGGCCTTTGAAGCATCGCACCGTGCCCTGCGCATGCACACTTCGCCAGAAGACACACATACACGGACACTGGACGCACACAGGGGTTTCATTAAAGAGGATAAAGAGGTTATGTCCATTTAATTATTGAGGTGTGCAATTGTATCAATTTAATGTGTTACTGTTTATTATTTTTAAAATGTACATACAAATACTGTCATGACATATCAAAAATGTATGCCAGGACAGAAGCACACCAGGATTGAATATAAAAAGGTCTTAATGTTTCATTTTCTTTAGCATTACATTACTATAAACATCTTTGCACTACTCTAATGTTAGAGGTTTACTGACTTAAAATTGTTACAATTATAACTGATGATTTTAACATTATGGAACACACCTTTTTAATTAATTTATTTATTTTTTTATTGATACACATTTTCCTTTTGTCTCTGGCTAACAAAAAGAGAAATGGTCATGAATGTCTTAATAATTTAAATGTGATATATTATTAATTTTTGCAGTTTTTCAATTAACAGTATAGCTTTAAAAGCTGCCAGGTAAGGTGAGAAGAGGAAGGCCTAAGAGGAGGTTTATGGATGTGGTAAGAGAGGACATGCAGGTGATGAGTGTAACAGAGCAAGATGCAGAGGACAGAAAGATATGGAAGAAGATGATCTGCTGTGGCAACCCCTAACAGGAGCAGCTGGAAGAAGAAGGTTAGGTTAGGTTTAGGTTTATTTGTCATATATAGGTTAACACAGGGTCAACATACAATGAAATGTGTATGACGAGAAAAACAAGTCACTCAGCCTAGATCCAATAAAGCTAAAAAAAAAAAAAAAAATTACAAGTTAAAAATAGACTAGCCATATAAAATAAAATGTGTACGTTTTAAAAGAAGTTATAGAGCAATATGAGTTGAATGAGCAGCAAGTACAAATGACAGTTATTGCACAGATAATGTATTATACTGTAAGTACAGATGCATATTCCATAAAGTGCAGATGCATGTTCCAGTCAGTATTCAGAGTGTGTGCAGGTACAGCTTGTGTGTGAGTAGTGCAATGTAGATGTAATGCAATGTAGGTGTCATGTAAGTGTATGTAAGTGTTCAGGTGTTGCTGTTGAGGAGTCGAATGGCCTGGTGGTAAAAACTGTTCTTAAGTCTTGTAGTCCGAGCAGCCAGACTCCTGTATCGTCTGCCAGACGGTAACAAGGAGAACAGCTGGCGTGCTGGATGACTGTGGTCCTTTATGATGCTGTTTGTCTTATGCAAGCACCGATGGAGGTAAATGTCTTCAATGGCAGGGAGACTCTTGCCCGTGATGTGTTCTGCTGCCTTCACCACTCTCTGTAGTGATTTCCGGCTGCTGGCAGAGCAGCTCCCATACCAGATGGTAATGCAGCCCGTCAGCAGACTCTCGACCACACTCCTGTAAAAGTTTGAGGTGATGTTGGCATTCATACCAAACTTCCTCAGCCTCCTCAGGAAGTAGAGCCGCTGGTGAGCTTTCTTGACCACACTGTCTATGTGAAGGGTCCACGTGAGATCCTCGGTGATGTTTACTCCGAGGAACTTGAAGCTGTTAACCCTTTCAACTTCTACGCCGCTGATGTAGATGGCCTGGTGTTCTCTGCCTTGTTGTTTCCGACAGTCCACGATCATCTCCTTGGTTTTGCTGACGTTAAGAGACAAGTTGTTACCCAGGCACCAATTCCTCAGTGCCAGCACGTCCTCTCTGTAGGCCGTCTCATCGTTGTCAGTGATAAGGTCTATGATGGTTGTGTCGTCTGCAAACTTGATGATGGTGTTTGTGCTGTGTTTTGCAACACAGTTGTGGGTGAACAAGGAATACAAGAGGGGGATAAGCACACAGCCCTGCGGCGCTCCTGTGTTTAAAATGAGTGATGAGGACGTGTGTTTGCCGACTCTTACCACCTGGGGCCTGTTTGTGAGGAAAGAGAAAATCCATCTGCAGATGGTTGTCCCCAACCCAAGGTCGTCAAGCTTCAAGACGAGTTTTGAGGGGATGATGGTGTTGAATGCCGAGCTGTAATCTATGAACAGCATTCTTACATATGTATTTCCTCTTTCCAGGTGGGTGAGGGCAGTGTTTATTATTAGCACAATGGCATCCTCTGTAGATCTGTTTGCTCTGTAAGCAAATTGGAGAGGATCCAGTGTGTCGGGTAGGGAGGAGCAGATGTAACCTTTGACCAGTTGCTCGAAGCACTTCATATTGACCGATGTCAGTGCAACCAGGCAATAGTCATTCAGACAGGAGACCACCGGTTTCTTTGGGACAGGAATGATGGTGGATGCCTTGAAGGAAGTGGGGACCACTGACTGCCTCAGGGAGAGATTGAAGATGTTGGTGAACACACTTGCTAGCTGATCAGCACATGCCCTGAGGGCACGGCCTGGGATGCCATCTGGTCCCGAAGCTTTGCGAGGATTGACCTTTTTGAAGGACCTTCTCACATCAGATGTTTCAAGGATCAGAGTGACAGACTCACTGCCCCCTTGAGGATATAGCACCTGTTCTTTGTTGGCTGCATCAAAACGAGCATAGAAAGTGTTGAGCTCGTCTGCAAGACATGCAGTGGGCTGCACACTGACTGTGTTTTTCTTTTTATAGTCAGTGATGCAGCACAGTCCATTCCACAGGCGCTTGGTGTCAGAGCTGTGGTAGCTTGACTCCACTTTGTCCCTGTAGTCCCGTTTGGCCTTCTTGATGGACCTCCGGAGGTCGTATCTGGCTGCTTTGTATGCATCAGAGTCCCCTGAGCCAAAGGCAGAGGTCCGCGCCTTGAGCGTAGCCCGAATCTCCCTATTTACCCAGGGTTTCTGGTTAGGATATATGCAAACGGTGGTTTTAGTGACAACATCGTCAATGCACTTGCTGATATATCCTGTGACAGAGTCTGTGAATTCATTGATGTTGCCATCAGCTGCATCCTCAAACATCTGCCAATCAGTTGTTTCAAAGCAGTCCTGTAAGACCCCCTCAGCTTCACTGTCCCATTTGTAGATGTTCCTGTTTAAGTCTTTGTTTATATGCAGGCAGCAGCAATATAGAGCAATGGTCTGCTTTTCCAAAAGCTGGTCGAGGGAGAGGTTTGTAGGAGTCCTTGAATAAGGTGTAACAATGATCCAGTGTTTGATCACCTCTTGTGGGGGGAGAGATGTGCTGATAGTATTTAGGGAGAACTTTCTTCATGTTTGCTCTGTTAAAGTCTCCTAACACAATAAATGCTGCTTCTGAGTTAGTGTTCTCTAGTCCACTGATAACATCATACAGTTCATCCATAGCCGAAGCTTTATCAGCTTGTGGGGGGATGTAAACAACTGAAAGGAGAACTGAACTGAACTCTCTCGGGAGGTAAAAGGGTCTAACTTTAATGGCCAGCAGCTCGAGAACCGGTGAGCAGTGCGTTTTTAAGACACACACATCCGTAGCCCACGAAGAGTTAACCATAAAGCACACACCCCCTCCCCTTGACTTGCCTGAGTCCTTCGTTCTGTCTCCCCGATAAACTGTGAACCCGTCTGGTGCGACGGCGCAGTCGGGTACGCTGGGCTTCAACCACGTCTCTGTGAACGCCAAAACGCAGCAGTTTGTGATGTCTTTTCGGTGCTTTATGCGTGCGCGCAGCTCATCTAATTTGTTGTCCAGAGACTGAACGTTAGCGAGCAGGATGCCAGGCAGAGGAGGCTTGTTGTTTCTCTGTCGGGTTCGGCACAGAACACCGGCGCGTTTCCCCCTCTGTTTTCCTTCGGCGTTGTGCGAGTAAGCAAAAGACTCCAGGCAGTACAGTGTCCGCGATATCAAAAACTGTTGTAAAATCCGAACTGGCTGATGAACGTAATTCCAATAGTGTTTGCCGGTCATACTGAAAGTGTGATAAAGTAGTACGCACAAAGAGAGTGAGTAATAAGAAAATAAATAATAACTTTTTGCTGAGATGACTCAGAGCTCTCGTCGGTGCAGCCATCTTACAGCGCAGCCCAAGGTGTAGCTTTAAAGTTTTACCACTTTGCAACAAATATCATATTAATTAGTGTAACTTAGAAAGCAGCAGTGTTAAATATGCTACAAAATCATGTCATGGACAGAAAAGGTTGTAACGAATGGCACCATTTAAATGTTGTCAATTTTCAATGGACAGTTTAGGTTATAATGATTTACCATTTAACAATTAACATGTAAGATTATTTCTTTATTTCTTGTTACTGCTTTCTATGCATTATACTTCCAGATGTCCAGATTGTTGTAGAGAATTGGTGGACCTGGCCCAGGTGTCCTTCACAGAAATAGTGTGCACCTCTAAGGTGGCATGAGAGGATTTCCAGACCAGACAGATAGAAATAGGTGGGTCACAGTTACAAGGCACAAGGTAGAGGGTGCACATTGTCTGGGGGTATCAGCCCCAGAATTGTAAATGTTAGGCCCTTTTCAGGTCCTTGCAGAGCTAGATAGTGTCTTTGAAGTTTCTAAGGTGGTAGACAGGCATGAGGAGCCCCAATTTGCCACCTCAAAACCAGTTCCCAGAAAAAAAGACATAGTGATAGCTGGGAACTCAATCATAAGGGGGATTGAAGGACAGAATTGCTGCAGATGAAAGTCTTGCACATTGTGTTGCCTTTTGGGTGCATAGGTGGGAGACCTCCTGAAAGAGTTCAATAAGGCTCTTGACCAGAGTGGGGATGGATCCAGTGGTCTTTATTCATGTTGGAACAAATGACATACAAAATGGGAGTCTCTTAGTTCTGTGATCCAAATTTAAAGAGCTAGGTGCCAGGCTGAGGAGCAGAACTGACAAGTTAATCTTCTCTGAAGTTCTGCTTGTGTCACACGCCAGTCCAGGTAAGACTGCAGAGATTATAAGACTTAATGCGTGGCTCAAATCTTGGTATAGGGTAGAAGGGTATAGGTTTATGGGTCATTGGAACTCATTTTTGAACAGATGAGACCTGTTCTGCTGCGATAGGTTACATCTGAACCGGAGTGGCACCAATGTGCTGGAGAGATGTATAAGTAGGTTAAGGGAAGGAAGGGAGTTTAGGGCAGGCCATGTTTACTACTGCACACTGAGGAACAAACGATAGTGTAAAAATAAAAATGCACAGTAATGTAAATTCTAACCCAATTTAAATATAAAAGTAAAATGAATAACATATTACAAATAGCTTGCTTTAATGCTAGAAGTATGAAAAATAAAACAAGCGAGTTGGAGTTGTATGTAGCAGAACATAATTATGATATTACAGCAATAAGAGAATCTTGGCTAAATAACAAAGATGGGGATGAGTATACCATAGAGGGATACACATTTTTAAGGAAGGATAGAACAGAAAAAGAGGTTAAGGTTGCTGTTTATGTCAAACAGAATTTAAATGCAAGTCCTCTTCAGTTGAATGATGAACCCCATCTTAACGAGGACAGGTGGCTTCATCTGGAAACCATTAGGGAAAGATGCCTTATTTTAGGAGTGGTTATAGACCACCCAAAGCAGACATTCATTTTAATGCACATGTTTTTGGTAATATACAAAAGGCGATTTAACAGGGGGATATTCTAGTCATGAGGAACTTTACCCAAATATTAACTGGGATAACCTTACAAATAACGGAGCACAAGAGCAAGAGTTTTTAGAAGTAAGAGTTTTTAGAAGTAAGAGTTTTTAGAAGCAATCAGTGACTGTTTTTTAACAAAGCATGTTAAAGCACCAATGCAGGGGGAAGCCTGTATAGATTTAGTAGTTTGTAACAATTAGGCGAGAATCGAGGGTGTCGAAGTGTTTGAACCACTAGAGTCAAGTGACCATAATACAATACAGTTCTCAGTGGTTTGGAAGAGTGCAGGTGCAAAAACTAAAACTGTAGAGTTTAACTTTGGTAGTGCAAATTTTGAGTAGATGCGTTAAAGTCTATCCTAGCTTTTAAGTGTGGAGACAGTCGAGGAGTTGTGGAACAGGTTTAAAAAAGTTTTACATGTAACACAGGACAGGTACATAACCAAATTTGAAATTAGTAGTGGATATCAAAAAAAAATCCACAGTGGGTTACTAAAGAGATGAAAAAGAAGCTGCACAGGTATAAGGCATATAACACTAATAACTCGTAAAGTGAATTGTAGCGCGAATGAGAACATGAGGGCAACCATTAAGAAGGATATTAGGGAGGCTAAAAGACAGAGAGGAATACAGCAGATCAGGCGAAAGACGACCCCAAGAGATTCTTCCAATATATTAGTAGTAAAAGGAAAGTCAAGGAAGTGGTTAAGAACATCAGGAGTAGTAAAGGGGAACTGAAAAATACAGACAGTTAAATAGTGAATGCACTATACTTGCATTTTTTCTGAGATCTTCACGTGTGAGAAAGTGGACTACTAAGGATGTACTGACTGATTTGGAAATTGTGGAGGGAGAAGTACTGCTTAGATTAAATAGGCTGAAATCAACAAATCTCCAGGACCACATAATATTTACCCTTGAGTTCTTAAGGAGGTTAGCAAGTACATATATAAATCCTTGACATATATTTTTAGGAAGTCACTGCGCACTAGGAAAGTTCTGAAGGACTGGAAAATGGCAAATATTATCCCATTATATGAAAAGGGTGACCAGGCAGATCCAAGTAACTATAAGCCAGAAAGATTAACATGCATCACAGGATAATTAATGGAACACATTATTAAGGATATAGGTAGTTCAGTTCAGAACAGAAGAGGGAGATGATGTTTTACTGACATGCTGGAATTCTATAAAGAAGCAACAAAGGATATGATCAGAGTGGAGCTTATTGTTTATCTTGACTTTCAGAGAGAATTTTATAAGGTGCCACGTGAGAGGTGGGGCATCAAACAAAAAGAAGCGGGAGTTCAGGGTGATGTTCTTAAATGGGTGCAGGATTGACTCTGACACAGGAAGGAGAGGGTGATGGTGTGTGGAACCTTATTAGAATTGGCTAATGTTAAGAGTGGAATTCCAAAGGGGTCAGTGTGAAGCCACTGCTATTTTAAATATATATAAATGATTTGAAATATAAGTAACAAGCTGGTTACGTTTACAGATGAAACCAAGCTAACTAGATTGGTAGATAATGTAGAATATGTTGAATCACTACAGTGGGAGTTGGACAGTATATAAGCTTGAGCAGATGAAATATAAGTAAATGTAAAGTATTATACTGTATGTAGGAAGTAAAAAGTGTTAGTTTTGAGTACACAATGGGAGTGTGAAAGTACACCTTATGAGGAGACACTACACGATCAGCTGCCAGACAGTGGTCAGAAGCTATTAAGAAGGCTAACAATGTTAGGTTATATAACACCATGATGTGTGTAGTACAAGTAAAAGAAGATTATGCTGAATCTTTTTAACGCACTGGCAAGGTCTCATCTGGAGTACGGTGTACAGTTTTGGTCTTCAAGCTACAAAAAGGTCATAGTAGTGCTAGAAAAAATCCAAAGAACAATAACTTGGATGATTGCAAGGCTATGGGAGATGAATTATGAAGAAAGATTGAAAAGAGTTGAGCCTTTTCAGTTTAAGCAAAAGAAGATTAAGAGTTGACATGATTTAAGTGTTTAAAACTATGAAGGGAATTAGTACAGTGGATCGAGAGTTTGACTTTAAAATGAGTTCAAACACAGGGCCACAGTTGGAAACTTGTTAAGGGTAAATTTCACACAAACATCAGGAAGTTTTTCTTTACACAGAGAGCAATAGACACTTGGAACAAGCTACTAAGTACGGAGGAAGACAGTAGGACTTTAAGGACTTTCAAAACTCGACTTGATGTTTTCATAGAAGAATTAAGTAGATAGGACTGGCGAGCTATGTTGGGCCGAGTGGCCTGTTCTTGTCTAGATTGTTCTAATGTAACGAAACAATAGTATCTAAAGGGTTGTGTTAACACAATATGCCAGTTTATGAATTTTTAGTGCTTTAAGCATCAGAAAGTTGCTGTATTATTATGATTAACTATGAACTCGTTGCAATTCGCAAAAGCAACACGTGCTGACCAATGACGAGAGAAACAGTTTAAACACACTGTTTTCCATGTCACTGTGCTTACTTACCCTAAAGCATGTAGTAGTGTTTATACACTTCTGGCAAGTCACAAGTTTGTGGCAACACAAATCAAGAACTCATTCATAGGTTTAATACTGCATGAGCACTCTGTACACAAGTGAATCGCATGTCTTTTAGCATTAATAGCTACTTTGGGAACCTATTTATAGCTGCTTTGGCTGACAAATTTGAAGTCTAGTTCTGCTGATTCTATACCAGACAAGGATTAAATGTGGAAGTAGCTAAAATAAGTGTATACTCCACCTAAAACATGCAACCTCGATCTAAGCTGTCAGCAGATGAACATGTTGCCTGTGCATTATGGAAATTAGTGCTCTACTGTGTACAATAATATCTCATCACATCTTATCACATCTTTGCATAATTTCCATTGCCAATCAGCAGCAGCACCAGGTATTCTTATCACAACTTGCTGTTCGTTTAGCTTAAGTGTAGTTATAGTTAGGTATTTTGTTGTTATTTTCTAAAAACAAAATTCCATGACATCCTAAACTATTGAGGTAATTGAAAATTCTGAATGAGTTTCACGTTTCAGTTGGTACAAATACATAAATGAATAATGAAGAAAAAATGTACTACCTATCAGCACCATCATAATCACCACCTATTCCAATTGATTCTGCACCAGCAATCTTCTTTATGTGATCAAAATGATCTGTAGAATAAAAGAATATCAATAACCATATCATTCTCATTTCCTCTGATATTTTCATTAAACTTATCCTGAATAATCCTGATTTACTATTAGCACACGTTATTTCAAAAAATTGAGTCTCCTTCATTTTCCAGCCCCCCTCTTCTGTTACATAATTAATGGGGTGCCAAAATCTATCCTGGCAGAGAAACAGGATCCAACCTAAAACAGTCCATCAGAGGTCACACCATATCCTGGTGTAAACATGTAATAACCCTAATTTTAAAGATGGCACTTAGCCACCTGAAAGCTGCATATTAGGTTGAGTGAGATATTGAGACATTCAGCGTCTCATGTCCACAACATATGTCAACATGGTAGTTATTTAAGGCTGTTTCTTTCTCAAATAAATCTGCAGCAGTCAACATAAAACTGATTTTGGGGCAATATACAGTTTGTTAGCTTTGTTCAGTTGTTAGTCTATTCATGTACATACTTCCAAGTGAAATTGTTTTACAAATACAGTCAGCCAAGACTGCATTACTTGGCATCACTCGCGATCATTGCTGCAGATATTAGTGAATTGAAAAGTGTGAAGTATGTCTTATTGTACATTTGTTAGGGGGTGCAGCATATAATCTATTTTTATTTGCTTGAGATTCCTGATGTGTCATAATGATAATATTACAGTGCCTATAAAAGGTATTTCATTGTTATACAACATGGAATCACAGTGGATTTAATATGATGACTTTTGACACTGAAAGGGGAAAACAGATCTTTGTAAAGTAATCTAAATTAAATACAAATATAAAACACAAAATATCTGACTGCACAAGTATTCATATCCTTCAAGTCAGAATTTAGTTGATGCTCCGTTGGCAGTCATGACAGCCTCAAGTCTGTATGCACAGGTCTCTATCAGCTTTGTACATCTACACACTGCAGTTTTACCTTATTCTTCTTGGTAGAATTGATGAAGCTCTGTCAGATTGAAAGGCAGTCACGAGTAAACATACATGGAACAGCCATTAATTCCCATTTGGATTGAGATCGTGATTCTGACTCAGCTACTCTGACATTAACATTGTTTTTTTAAGCCATTCCTACACAGCTTTGGCTTTATGCTTGGTTTTTCTTAAAGAATGTCCTTATATTTTGCTGCATTTATTTTACTATATACCCTCAAGAGACTTTCAGGTCTTGCTGCAGAGAAGCCTCCCCAGAGTGTGAAGCTGCCACCACCGCGGTTCATGGAAGGAATTGTGTGTTTCTGATAATGTGCAGTGTTTGGCTTACACCAAACATGGCATTTAGTCTGAAAGGACAAAAAAGCTCAGTTTTATTCTCATTAGACCAAGGAAGCTTTTTCTATCTGACTTCAGAGTCATGCATGTGCCCTTTGGCAAACTCAAGCCAAAATGTCAGGTGCTTGCTATTTTTATTTATTTACTACTTATTAAAGGAGCTCTCTAAAGCTGTGACTGAAATACTCAGGCAACAGTTGTTGTTTGCACAGCCTCTTCAATATCAGTCACTGTAACTCCCTTAGAGTTCTCAGAGGTCTCTTGGTGGGCTCCCTCATAGTCTTATTCTTGCACAGTCACTCAGTTATTGTGGACTTCTCCAGACTGTTTTACAATTGTGCCATACTCTTTCCGTTTCTTAATGACTGATTTAACTGGACTCCAAGTGATATTCAGTAACTTGGATATTTTCATCTGTCCGTTGCCTCACTTGTACTGTTCAACCACCTTATTGTGGAGTTGCTTACGTGTTCTTTTGTCTTTGTTGTTTAGGTCTGGCCGCAAAACTGACCCACTATAAGCTGTGACTTCCAGATACAGGGACATTTATACTACAATCAATGGAAACCCCTCAACTTCAGACAGGTGATCTCCATTGAACTAATTATGTGACTCCTAAAACCAATTGGTTACACCAGCTGTGTCATATTAAAGGGGATGGATATTCATGCAATTCATTACTTTGTGTTTTATATTTGTAATTAATTTTAACCCCTTAGTTTGCAGAGATCTGTTTTCACTTTGACATTAAAGTCTTTTTCTGTTATCAGTGTGAAAAAAGCCAACTTGAATCAATTTTGATTCCAGGATGTATAACAATAAAATGTGAAAACTTCTAAAGGGGTGGAATACTTTTTATAGGCACTGTATAGTTTAAAATAAGCAACATTATACATTTCCATTCTAGCTCCTCCTGTATTACATCCAAACTTTCTGTATCAAGAAGCCTGACAATTGTACATTTACAAGCAGTTTCTTTATTAATAGTCTATGATTTCTTTGGTCAAAGCTCTGCCACCACACATCCCAAAAGACTCAGATTTATACCTGTACAACAAATGAGATCTTCTAAAGTCAGACTGTTCACAGTTCCAAAGTTCTGTTACACTTCTCTTGAAAACCAAGTTTAATGTCAGTCAATCTTGGCAAATTGCTCAAAGTATCTTCCAGTGGAGCAAAAAATGTCTCAAACCAGTCCTTATGTTTATGCAAGTTTTTATTGTTTTATTTTCTTTTTTTTAACTATTTAATACTCCTTAATAAACTTGAAATTACTACATTTTGTACAGTGTTGCTTTATATATTTATTTTGTTTAGAGCTGATTCATTTAGCTTATAGTTTTCATAGCACCTGCATTCTAGGACATTGTAGAAAGAAGCCCAATGCTACATTGGAAGCAACAGAAACAAAGGAGGGAAATCTCCCCTGGATATGAAAGCAATTCATCACACAGCCATATGTGCTTCCAAGGCCATCTAAAGAGAGCAGAGATGAGCCCAGAATACTAACTGTAGGAGGGTTGAAGAGTTAAAAACCTAGGTAGCTTGCAAGAGGTTTAACCAAAGATGGAGTTAAGAGTGGGTGGCAAGAAAAGCTATAGGGAAGCTAATCAGAAAATAAAAAGGCTGAAGCACACTAAGGGCTAAAGTAATTTGTAGATAATGGTTTATATTTTGGTACCTGGCTTTGCTTCCAGAGAATCAAACAACAAATGCTACAGCACCTAGCTAAAATCCATTGATAGAAATTAGAGTGTACCAATTTTAAATTCCACTTTCACTTTATGAAACTGTCCAGCATATGGACTGCTTGTTGATGCATTATTTATTGCTGCTTTATCAAAGCTCCAGGAAACTAAGTCTGATGTCATTGTTTCTGTGTGTTTTTTTATGGATGGTATGATTTTCCTCCCACCATTTAAAAATGTGCAGTTTGATTTAAATGATCACTCTGTACTGATCCAGCATGAATACATTTAGGTAATTGTCCCCTTTAAGATTGGTTCCTGCCTTGCATCAGATGCTGCTAGGATAGTCTTAGGCGTATGATGACTCTGTGAATTAAGTGGACAAGATGATGGACTGATGGATGTCCATCAGAGATTATAACAGTTAATGGTTGAAAAGTTAGTGTGGAATGGGCATACATTGGGAGATTTATTTTTTAATATAGCAAATATGAACAATTTTCTAACCTGCCACACTCGACACATTTCCTCTTTCAGAGCTGCAGCTGATAAAGCCACTGTGAAGATTCACCATTATCAGTCCCTTGTTCTGTTTCTGAAAAAAAAAAGTGGCAAAACAACCTAAACTTTTTTGCCACTAGAAACTTTAAAAAAATATGAGAAAAATGCAGTTCACTGCTCCATGTGTTTCTGTGCAAATGTTTTAGAATTAAATTCATGTTACCAGCAATTGCAGGATGTCATCTGGTACATTTCGTGGATGGTTACATACACTTGAGGCAGAAGAGTGGCTGAAGATTACTGGAGCCTTTGTAATAGACAGAACATGTTTTGCTGTGAAAGTGGAAGTATGTGACAGGTCCACAATCATTCCAAGGCGATTCATCTCTCTGATAACATGCTAAAAAACAATGGGAGTAAAAAGATGTTAGTTTTGCATAGATCAGTTTTCTTTTTTAGACTCATAAAGCTGAACATCTCCCGTGGAAGGCATAAATGGATAAGGTGACTTGGACCATGCAGATATTGTATTCTAATACATATAAATGGTTATGCTGAGTTTTACAAAAGGTGTCCTCTTCTTAAAAAAGAACATCACATAAAAATGTCTCAAGAAAAAAAAAATATATATAGATGTGAAGAGGGGGACTGAATGCGCCCCAAGGAGATGCGGTCGCTCCTTCAAAACCCCTCTTAAACAGTGATACAATGGGAAACAAATTAAATAAGTTTTTTTTTGTTTTTTTTAACCTACTCTTTGCTCGATCAGCTGCTGGCTTGCTGCTGCTTTCATGTTGTGTGATCTGCATGCCATGCGGTGCTTCAAACATTTAAAAGTCTGTACAGCAGCTGTCCTTTTGTCTCACTGCCTTGTCTTTCTTCTCCCCCAGACATCCTCAAACACTATGCGATCTCTTTTCGCTGTTCCGTTATTTCACCGAGTAATATTTTCCATTTGTTTGCACTAATATAATCTTTACTATCATTTACTATCATACGGGCATGGTTAAATCTCTTGGCACAAAGAGAGCATAGGAAGTGTGTCTGCCAAACGCATTCCAACAACTGAGAGATTAGAAAACCGTGGTCTTGTTTGAAAATGGTTGTAAGTAGGGCGTGACTTGTAAAAGTCACCGTCTCATGGGACTTGCTTCCAAAGGTTGTAAGTATGATGTGAGGTGATCGTCTCGCTGGACATGAAAGTGCCTCTCTGTCTCTGTTCAAAAGATCACATCTCATCACAGGAAAAAAAGTCTTGTCTCATCCCAAGGTTTTGTTTTATATATACAGTAATCCCTCGTTATATCGCACTTCACCTTTCGTGGCTTCACTCCATCGCGGATTTTATATGTAAGCATATTTAAATATATATCGCGGATTTTTCGCTGCTTCGCAGGTTTCTGCGGACAATGGGTCTTTTAATTTCTGGTACATGCTTCCTCAGTTGGTTTGCCCAGTTGATTTCATACAAGGGACGCTATTGGCAGATGGCTGAGAAGCTACCCGGCTTACTTTTCTGTCTCTCTTGCCCTGACTTTCTCTGATCCTGACGTAGGGGGATTGAGCAGGGGGGCTGTTCGCACACCTAGACGATAAGGACGCTCGTCTAAAAATGCTGAAAGATTATCTTCACGTTGCTATCTTTTGTGCAGCTGCTTCCTGAAACGACATGCTGCATGGTGCTTCGCATACTTAAAAGCTCGAAGGGCACGTATTGATTTTTAATTGAAAAACAAACTCTCTCTCTCTCTCTCTCTCTCCCTGCTCCTGACGGAGGGGGTGTGAGCTGCCGCCTTCAACAGCTTTGTGCCGCGGTGCTTCGCATACTTAAAAGCAAACAACCCTATTGATTTGTTTGCTTTCCTCTGTCTTTCTGACAGACTCTGCTCCTGACGCGCACTCCTTTGAAGAGGAAAATATGTTTGCATTCTTTTAATTGTGAGACGGAACTGTCATCTCTGTCTTGTCATGGAGCACAGTTTAAACTTTTGAAAAAGAGACAAATGTTTGTTTGCAGTGTTTGAATAACGTTCCTGTCTCTCTACAACCTCCTGTGTTTCTGCGCAAATCTGTGACCCAAGCATGACAATATAAAAATAAACATATGGTTTCAACTTCGCGGATTTTCTTATTTCGCGGGTGGCTCTGGAACGCAACCCCCGCGATGGAGGAGGGATTACTGTATATATACTAGAGGGGTTCGCACGTCCAACCCTGGGTTTGGTTAACCAGATATACAATTTAAACAGATTGTTATTTTCATGGGAATTGTTACATACTCTTTCGATTCAATGTTGCATCGCTTCTCCGTGGTCATAAATATACACCTGAACGAATTGTGGTTTCTTCGAAATTAAACTTTAATTGTTGCAGGACCACAGACTCGCATAGTGTATGGTCCATTATTGTGTAAATCTACGTTTTGAGCATTGAATGATGTGAATGTAAAAAGATTATTGCAGACTCTGATATTTTGCCTGTAGTGTTTGTGGATTTTACTTTCACCAAACAACAAATCTTTTAATTATTGTGGATATGCCTCTTCATTGGGGAGAAACACTACTTTTCCCTGATGGCAACACGAATTAAGACGATCTACAAGTCTCCAACTTAAAGTTTAAAGCCGAACAATATCTACATACTTCTGACTTATCACCTATGTCCATATATTTGATCTCTTTTTTGAGTAATAATTTCCGTTTGTTTGTGCTAATGCGATCTTTACTTTCTTTTTTTTGATACTAATTTTACTACTTTCATATTCTTTAACCTGCTCTGCATGTGTATCGTGCCAACGTTTTTGAACGTCTTTATGAAGTCTTTTATTTCTGACCCCGATTGGACCTACGAGGTTTTAAATCCCACTTGGTCCGGGCTGCTTATTACTTTCCTTATTTTCAGAATTTGCACATAGATTATTATTGTTCTTTTATGCATTCTTTTTTTGCCTTCTTTTCTCTCCAACGCTTTTGGGTCTCTTTTTGATGCGCTGCTCTTTCTTCTTTGCTTAGTCGTTGATGTGCCATCTAGAACGTATAAAATTTTTAAGGGCTGAGAGCACATGAAGTGTGTCTACCAAAAGCATTCCAACAACTGAGAGGTTAGATGTCCATGATCTTGTTTTAAAATGATTGTTCTTGCAGGACGTCAAAGTGTCTTTCCGAGGAGGTCACGTCTCGACCCAAGATTTTTTTTATATAATAGATATATCTATATATCAATCAAGACTCAGGCGCAGCCGCGAGTGGCAGCCTTTCCAGCAGCTCCGTGTATGACTTTATCTTTCTACCTTTTTCTCTGTTTTTCTCTATTTCACTGATCACTCCTACCACTTTCTTTTATGTGGACTCGTTCCCTGGACACTTTTTACTACTTTTAACTACTTGGACATGGAGTTTTACCTGCCGAGACTCGTCTATTCAGGTAGTCAACTTCAAGTGATGAGAACAAAAGGCCCGTGCCGGTGTGGTTCCCTATTTACCCGACGAGGTAAGAAGGTCGTATCATGGCAGCAGAGCCGGCACTAAGCTAAAAGCCAAGCGGCTAGCGAGGAAGTGGCAATACAAGCCTTCGGTGCCTTCTGTGATCCTGGGAAATGTGAACTCACTACCAAATAAGATCGACGAACTGGCTGCACTGGTGAAAAATGTCAGGACCTACAGAGAATGTAGTTTGTTGTGTTTTTGCAAAACCTGGCTAACAACTACCATCCCAGATGCTAACGTGGAGCTACCCAGGTTTAGCACAGTTAGAGCACAAATACCTGTGGGAAGCAGAAAGGAGGAGGACTCGCTCTCTATGTGAATAAAAGGTGGTGCAACTCTGGACATGTAAATGTCAAGATCTCCACTTGCTGCAGGGACATCGAACTGTTGGCTGTAAGTCTGCGTCCCTATTACTTGCCCAAAGAGTTTGGACATGTCATTGTTGTTATTGTTTAAATCCCTCCTGGGCAGACGTGGAGATAGCAGGTGACATCATCCATTCCGCTGTTGCTAAACTACAAACGCAGCACCCCAAGGTGCTTGTGCTAATCGCTGCAGACTTCAACCATGTGACGCTAGGCAAAACATTATCTGCCTTCTCCCAGTATGTGGATTGTAACACCCAGGCAAATAGGACTATTGACCTACTGTATGCAAATGTTAAAGACGCATACAGCGCCACCCCGCTGCCTACGCTTGGGAAAGCAGATCATAACCTGGTTCTGCTTCCGCCTCACTAGAAACCAAGAGTGAGAGAGCTACCTACAACCACACGCTCATTCAGGAAGTGGTCCCCTGAGGCAGAGCAGGCTCTGAGAGACTGCTTTGGAACTACAGACTGGGATATCCTGCAAGGATCATATAGTGAGAACATTGAGGAGGTTGTTGACTGCACTACTGACTACATCAACTTCTGTATGGACATTGTAGTTCCAGTAAGAACAGTACACTGCTATTCTAACAACAAGCCATGGATTACAAGTGACATCAAGGGCCTTTTGAACCAGAAGAAAAGGGCTTTTAAAGGTGGTGATCAGCATGAGCTCAAGCGTGTGCACAAGGAACTTCGAGTCCAGTTCAGGGCGGCAAAGGAGCAGTACAGGGGAAAGCTGGAGCAGAAGTTGCAGAATAACAGCATGAAGGAAGTGTGGGATGGGATGAAGATTATCACTGGCTGCAGCTCGAAGCGAGGTGCTACCATCGAGAGAGACGTGGAGCAAGCAAACCAGATGAACAACTTCTTTAACAGGTTTGACCACCCTAACCCACTCTCACCTCAAAGTACTGCACCCTCCACTCATCCTTCTGCTGATACCAGCCTAAGAGAGAGTTCCCCCCACCCAGAATTACAGCAGCCCAGGTAAGCAGAGAGCTGAGGAGACTTCATGCCAGCAAAGTAGTGGCTCCAGATGGAGTATCGCCACGACTGCTGAAGGCCTGTGCGTTGGAGCTGGGGAGTCCTCTACAGCGCATCTACAACTTGGAGTCCTGCTATGTGCAAAAGTTTGCTGACGACATTGCTATCGTGGGCTGCATCAGGAGTGGGCAGGAGGAGGACTATAGGGACCTAATCAAGGACTTTGTTAAATGGTGCGACTCAAACCACCTACCACTGAACACCAGCAAAACCAAGGAGCTGGTGGTGGATTTTAGGAGGACCAGGCCCCTCATGGACCCCGTGATCATCAGAGGTGATTGTGTGCAGAGGGTGCAAACCTATAAATACCTGGGAGTGCAGCTGGATGATAAACTGCCAATACTGATACTCTGTGCAAGAGAGGACAGAACCGACTATACTTCCTTAGAAAGCTGGCGTCTTTCAACATCTGCAATAAGATGCTGCAGATGTTCTATCAAACGGTTGTGGCAAGCGCCCTCTTCTCCACGGTGGTGTGCTGGGGAGGCAGCATAAAGAAGAACGATGCCTCACGCCTGTACAAACTGGTGAGGAAGGCAGGCTCTATTGTAGGCACGGAGCTGGACAGTTTGACATTTGTGGCAGAGCGACGGGCGCTGAGCAGGCTCCTGTCAATCATGGAGAATCCACTGCATCCACTAAACAGTATCATCTCCATACAGAGGAGCAGCTTCAGCGACAGACTGCTCTCAATGTCCTGCTCCACTGACAGACAGAGGAGATCGTTCCTCCCCCACACTATGCGATGCTTCAATTCCACTCAGGGGGGGTAAACGTTAACATTATACAAAGTTATTGTCTGTTATACCTGCATTTTTATCACTCTTTAATATTGTTCTTTATCAGTATGCTGCTGCTGGAGTATGTGAATTTCCCATTGGGATTAATAAAGTATCTATCTATCTATCTGTCTATCTGTCTGTCTGTCTGTGTATATATATCCATCCATCCATCCATTTTCCATCCCGCTGAATCCGAACACAGGGTCACGGGGGTCTGCTGGAGCCAATCCCAGCCAACACAGGGCACAAGGCAGGAACCAATCCCGGGCAGGGTGCCAACCCACCACAGGACACACACAAACACACCCACACACCAAGCACACACTAGGGCCAATTTAGAATCACCAATCCACCTAACCTGCATGTCTTTGGACTGTGGGAGGAAACCCACGCAGACACGGGGAGAACATGCAAACTCCACGCAGGGAGGACCCGGGAAGCGAACCCAGGTCCCCAGGTCTCCCAACTGCGAGGCAGCAGCGCTACCCACTGCGCAACCGTGCTGCCCTATGTATGTATATACAAGTAAGCCCGCGATTCGCTAGCGAATCGGAAATCCAAGAATGGCAATCAGTTTCTGCGTGATGAAATATCATGGAGGGTATATGCAGTGGTGTGGGCGGTCGCGTCCGGGTGGCTGTACAACCTGGCGTGCACGCTTCACGTCAGGTTTAGTTCACAGGTCATAGGCATGGTAAAGTTTCCATTTAATTCAATAACATGTATCCATACGGGCTCGTTTACAGGTCGTAGCCATACGGGCCCGTGTTTGTATCACTAATCGCTGAGCTCCCTCCATTTGGATATGTGCCTCCTTTGCCTGTGCTGTGTCAAAAGCGCGTTGTGGGTGCGCTCGTTCATTGTCTGGGCGGCTGTCCAACCTGTCGTGCACGCGTTACCTCAGGTTTAGTTCACAGGTCGTAGGCATGGTAAAGTTTCCATTTAATTGAATAACCCTATTTGAACTAAAGCGGTTTCTTTGTGTGGGCGCCTGCGTTCATTAAGTCTAGTTTACAGGTGGTGTTGTGTCTCGTCTTTGTTGTTATGTGGCTGTGTCGTTAGGTAGAAGTCGTTTACTGTTAGGAAGCATACTCCAACCAATACACACTGAGTGGTGGCACAGTGGATTATTCGTTTTGGATCTGTGCCTCTCTTGCATGTGGTGTTTCAGAAACGTGTTGTAGGCACCTTTGAGCTCTGTGGGTCATTGTGGGTCATCGTGGGTGTGCCAATTAACCGTTATTTAAGTGGATTAGAGCAAGTGTAGCTCACAGGTTGTGTTGTTTGGGTGCCACGTACTGACTCTGGGAAGCCGCTGCGTTTGACTCTGGGGCGGGCGCTACGGCACATTACGTTGTGTTATTTGGGCGCCACCTACTGACTCTGGGAAGCCGCCGCGTTTTGGGAAGTCGCTGCGTTTGACTCTGGGGCGGGCGACAAACTGAATGACCGTTATGTGATCTACATTACTGGCACAGTGGATTAGAGCAAGTCTAGTTTACAGGTGGCGGGCTCGTTGCAGTGCAGCAGTGCGCGTGACATCCAGTGTACAACCTTCTCGTTTCTGTGGCTGTGTCATTAGCTATGGGCGGGCTCGTTGCAGTGCGCGTGCGCTTCGATTCGCCCTGCGTCCATAACCTTCGGTTAGTAATATGGATATATATATATATATATATAAAATCTCCATAGGTATAGTCTGGGTCTTTGCTGGAATGTGATCTCTTAAACTGTTCTTGTACTTTCTACTTAGGATTTGGATGTACATGAGTAGTACATGGCTTACGAATCAGATTTATTACATGACATACTCTTGTGCTTCCACTAAGTGTCCTTTGAATGCAGTGTGTTTTTTATCATCTTGTAGCAAGCTTGTCTGCCTAGTCATGAATGTCACGAGCAGGACCAAAGCAGGCATATCAACACATTTGATCAGAATCACTGAGTTAACTATGTGAGTGTTTTTTAAGAGTTTGTAAAAGAAGCCTAAGAATAGTAAAAAGGAGTTGTTGACAGCTACAGTATATTTCAAAGTACTAGTAACTGTACTAGGATGCTAAAATCGATTCATAGTAGCCATAGATTGCAAGTGAGTCTCAGAATGTGGAATTCCCATTGGACTATTATAGGGCAGTCTTGGCAAGATGTGGAGTATCAAACAAGTATTCTCCATATCAGAAACATAAAAAATGTTTTTTAAGCTTGTACAGAGAAGTAAATAATAAACTGGGAAATTTAAATTTTCCATTTTTGAAAGTTTTGGATATTTTTGACAGCATTTTGGTATACAGTATATTGCATAATCCCATCTTAAATTGAAACAAATAGAAGATCCGTGTTGATATGAATCAAATGAAGTTTCACATAAATGCATGTATAGGACGATGGCTGCTTCCCAAGTTCAATGTTTTGTAAAGTACTTTCTCTATATTACCAGTGTAAACCTTTGACAGTCCATCCCAGTATTTTATTGCAATGCACATAGCATATGGTGGGGACAAAATGGATTTATTTCCCCTATGGTCCTGTACAAACTAAAGGCAACTTTCATATTTGATTAATTTATGGACAAGAGTAAATACAATTGCTGAAAGCCTCTGCTGTAGTCAGAGGATTTCAAAAATGCTGTAGAACAGTGATTGTAAGCCTTGATCCAATATTTCAGATATTTTAATCACATATTACAGTATTTCTGTCTTTATGTTGTCCTCTGCTTTTAGAAGACTATATTCCTCATAATGACTGTGTGACTACAGCTTTGCCTTTAATACGGTTATCCCCCATAAACTCACCTGTAAACTGTCTGCACTTGGCCTGCGCCCCACCCTCTGTGACTGGTTCCTACACTTTCTGACTGGCAAGCCCCAGTCTGTTAGGATTGGTAATGGGATTTCAGCCACCATTATCACAAACACAGGCACCCCACATGGATGCGTTCTCAGCCCCATCCTCTACACCCTGTTCAACCACGACTGTGTCGTCTCCTACAAAGATAACAACATCCTAAAGTTCACAGCTGATACCACAGTGATTGGACGCATCACTGGCAGGGAGGAGGCGGCCTCCGGGAGGGAGGTGGACAGTCAGGACAACAACCTCACCCTCAACACAGACAAGACGAAGGAGATGATAGTGGACACGAGGAAGGAGAGGAGACCTCACCGGCCACTGTTCATCCGAGGGCTTGAAGTGGAGAGGGTGAGCAGCATTAAATACCTGAGTGTCTACATCAGTCAGGACCTCACTTGGACACTTAACACCACACAGCTGGTCAAGAGGGCTCAACAGCGGCTGTACTTCCTGAGGAGGCTGAGGAAGTTTGGTATGTCGACTAAGATCCTCGGCAACTTTTACAGCTGCATTGTTGAGAGCATCTTGACCAGCTGCATCACAGTGTGGTACGGCAACACTACTGCTATGGACCGCAAACGCCTGCAGAGAGTGGTAAAGACTGCTGAGAAGATCACCAGGACCCCACTGCCCTCTCTGCAGAGCATCTACAACTGCAGAGTCCGCAGGAGAATGGCCTCGATCCTCAGGGACCCCACCCAACCCCAACACGAACTGTTCACACTTCTACCCTCAGGCAGGAGGTATACAGTAGAAGTATGAAAAGCAGGACTTCCAGGCTAAAGAACTCTTTCTTTCCCAAGGCCATTAGACTCCTAAATAACTGACTGGAGTTTATAACCATCGTTCACCTCATTTTATCTACCTCACACAACTGTATTTGACTTGTCCATCACACACCTACCTGCACATTACGCTTTATATTTCTATTCTGTTTTTATACTTTATGCTGCCTCTGTTACTTATTATCTATCTGCTACTTATTATTTATGTTTATCTTTATATGTTTATTTTGTCATTTGGTGTGGAGAGCAAAGAAAGAATTTCATTGTACAGAGAAACATGTTTCCTTACTGTGCACATGACAATATGTAAAATGTCATGGGAAGAAATCGGAGGATCTGGCTTTAAGAAGAATGTAACGGTCTATTTTTCTCCAAGTACTCATAGTCAGACCTCACTTTTTCCCTAACTTTCTTTGATGGTAAATCTATTTGTGTCCCAGGTCCCATATGTGTGACTTTCCTAACTAATTCTTAATGGTCAAACGATTCTTTTGAACAGGAGCTGCAAAGAGTAGGTTGTCATCTATGAGCAGAGCAATTTGCTCACATTTTCTCTTATACTTTGAGAGAAAAGTAAGCTAGTAAAATAGAAAATGGATACAGGTTATCCAAATAAAAAAATAAAACACAGTATTTTTTAACAATTCACACTGAATGCAGTAATATTAAAAGTAGGAATTCAGATTATTCACAAGTTCGATAAAAGTGTATTTTTGCCATTTTGAATTAAGCTCTCATTATAGTTGAGTGCACACTTGAATTCTGATGGTCATGAACACCACTGACCACTGCCCGAAGATGTCCAATTCAATGTGTAGGCTTTCTGCATCCCTAACTATCCACCAGTCTGTATAAATTCTACCCTCCCACATGCTTAAAAAGATGTCCTTACAATGTGCCCTTTTCCTTTGCTCTATACAAGACTAATGCAATTATAAACATTACATTATCTTACCTCTCCAAATGGTTTCAGACCTTTGGTTTTATTATAAAAACTTGAATGTAGACGGGAAGATGATTCTGCCCTATGAATGGAAGTAACAGGATATATTAAGCAGCTCTTCCTACATGTATAACTTTTATAAACCTCATTTAGAGAAAAGCCAAGCAAAATGACACCTTTTATTGGCTAACTGAAAAGATTACAATATGCAAGCTTTCGAGGCAACTCAGGCCCCTTCTTCAAGCAAGATGTAAGAAGGGGCCTGAGTTGCCTCGAAAGTTTGCATATTGTAATCTTTTTAGTTAGCCAATAAAAGGTGTCATTTTGCTTGGCTTTTCTCTACATTCATAATGGCTAACACGGTACAACACCCTAGTACTATAAACCTCATTTGACATTCATGTAAAACAGTTGTCCATCTTGCAAAGGTAATAAAAAGGCATTCACTGCTGAACAGGCTAACACCATGCAAAGGCTTTGAGGTCGGTTGGCTGCCTAATTGTCAACCAGTTAATGCCAACTGCCTCACCCTGTCCTGGATCAACCACATAATAATAATAATTCTTTGCATTTATATAGCACTTTTCTCACTACTCAAAGCATTCAGCAATTGCAGGTTAAGGGCCTTGCTTAAGGGCCCAACAGAGCAGAGTCTCTTTTGGCATTTATGGCATTCGAACTAGCAACCTTCTGATTGCCAGTGCAGATCCCTTGCCTCAGAGCCACCACTCCGCATCTTGGACAGACCTCCAGACTCATATCCACAGTATTTTCCTGTTCCACCAACCTTTATTATCCATCTGCTAAAAATGAAATTCCTGCAACTGTTTTTTTTCTTTTGAGTTAAATTCTTTTAAATGCTAAAATACAGAACTGAAGATATAGAATTACCAAGGAGTGTTGCACGTGTGTGTCAGAGCCATGGCTCGTACACCAAGGTCGTAAAACATTCGCAGAGTCCCCAGGCTGCTGTCGATGGCATGGCCTCCCTCTATAGCAATCAGACAGCTGATTTTTTTGGTTCTTTCAATGCCTGCAATGGAGAAACACAAAGTCTATTGTGAGTTTTCCGATACCTGTGGCCATCTAAAATGCAATCTTTTGTTGCCATGAAACAATCTACTTCTGCTTTAGGAAAAAAAAACTACTTGTAACTTGCAGAAACTGAAAATATAGTAAAGTAGATAGAGATCTGTTTAGTTTCAGGAAGAAATTAGACTACAATCAGTTTCTATTCCATGACGGATTTCCTTCTGGTAACCCCCTCTTCAGCACTCGTAGAATGTTTGAGAGGACTAAGGCCTTAGACATACAGTAAATGGCTGGGTTAAAGCAGATAGCTACAATTTCAAGAAAATATTTCCAAGACAATCAGAGGATAAGGAGACTTATTCAAACATTAAGCCAGCTGGGTAGTGTGATTGAGCAAACAAGTATACCACAAAAATACAGAGAAGCAAATGTACTAGATGAAAATTCAGTCCAAAGATACAGAATCAGAATAATGCCTTCTAGTACTTCACCACACATGTAGGAAAGGCACTAAACTGCCAAAAATAGATAAAAATAGGACAATGAATTCATCAAAACACTGAATACATAATTAACAGAATGTAATAAAGCACAAGGAAAACCTAGTGTGCCTCGTGGCCTAGCTACCTGGATTACTGACCTGTCTGTCCAATGGGTGGTTTCTCCATTTTCCCAATCCCTCCCTGCAAGAGGGCCTTCACCCCACATCAGCTTATGATTTCAGACTCACTGATCCTCTGGCATTATTCAGGGGACAAGGCCACCAAGCCAGAGCGGCCTTCAAGACCATTATAACCATGGGGTATCTATCCCCTGCCTTAAAAGGACCAGATTTATCAGATGGCTCATGGTCCCTTAATGAAACAATGGGGCAGTATCATTCAGAAGTCTTGTGCTGCTTCCTAGTGGCCAGGAGAAGGTGTATCTACCAGTCCTGTGGAGTTCTTCCCTCTAATACATTAAGTACAAAGACCGCAACTAAAGCTTTAACTGCTCCAAGTGCCTGCAGTTTGTCCACTTTACTGTATATATTCTGACAGACAGTGTGACATTCCCTCTCTTTGGAGCTTGAAGATCCTTATTCTGACCTATGCCACCATATTTTTTTTAATTATTTTTTTATGTTACACTTTACAGTTTCAAAGGTTAAATAGATAACTTTTTTCTTAACTTCTTATAAAGCATTCTGAACTACATATCTTGTATGAAACATGCTACAGAAATACATGTTGTTGTTGTTAGTGATATTCCTGGTAAACCCTTGTCAAGAAGACAATCCTTCATAACAGGTATACTAGAGCACTGGAAGAATTAACAGCAAAGCGATAATTAAAGGTCAGGAGCTTTGTTTTAGGACACAGACGGAAAAGACGAAACCTACAAGACCATGCTACAAGATAGAGAGACTTGAAGCTGTGTGGGTGGAGGACAGTAAACAAGAGCATCCCAGGACTCAAGGACATGTTCTGCTCCAACAGACTCAAAGGATTAAAGCTGATTAGTCTTGAGCAGAGGAGACCTAATTCAGGCCTTAAAATCCTCAAAGGCATTGAGAACGAGATCCAGCAGAATTCTTTGGAAATTGTATTTAGGACTAAAGCCAGGAAGCACTACTTTATGCAATGAGTTTTGGTAATCTGGAACAAACTATTGAGATGTACTCTTGAAAAACAACCCTTCACAATCTTTAAGAAGCGTTTTGATGAGATATTGGGACAGTTTAGCTATTAGTATTAACAAAGAGCTTGATGGAATGTATAGTCCTCTTTTTGTTTGTCAAGTTTCATGTGTTCTTTTGTAAATGACTTCCATGGCAACTGAAATAGGAAGATGTGGCCATAGATGAGCTGCACAAGAACACTAAAAGTGTTTTCAAGGGTGTGGCAATTTGCATGCCTGTTCGGATAAGGATTGGTATCCAGGTATCAACAGAGAGGTTGGACAAATAAATGTAAATTAAAATCAAATTAGTGCCAATTCCTCATTAATAATAACAGAACATTCTGAAATACATAAGCAGAATCCCAGTGATCTAATCTAGCAGATGTTATTTTGTGGTGGTTTTAACAATAATCGGTAGGAGAGAGCAAATCATTCATTGTTTTTCTGTGTTTTGAATAAGAGTTCTATCCTTGAAATTTATGTTCTTGTGTTTTTAAAGAGAAAAAGAGCTTATAAAAATAAAAAGATACTGACCAGGAAAATATAGCACTATATGGTTATATCACATTAAGAACTGTTTAGTGAGTTCACCTATTAGTGCTAATTTCAAGTTCAAGATGTCTATGGGCCAGTAGCATAGCCAGAAATTTGTTGGTTTGTGGGCAAATACAATTTCACCCAGGTTAGATGGTTTATAGAACTTGAGCATCAGCAGCAGAACAAGAGCAAATTGAAAATTGATCTGAGTGGGCAGGAGCTCTGAGTGAGTGGGCGATTGCCCACCTGCACCCATCCATGGCCACGTTGCTGCTGTGGGCTTTTTTCCCCTCAAACCAAAGACATGGGAGTGAACTTAATTTGAGAATCTAAATCATCCCATCATGTGTTTCCCTGTAGTGGACTGGCACATGTAATTGAAGGACCAAAAATGACAAGTGCTTAAAAATGTTTTAATGGAGTTGTACCTCTTTGGGGTGTACTGTTAGTAAGAGTTTGTAAGAAATGCACATATACTGAGCTGAAACTTAAGCACATTGGTCATTTTCCTTTAACACTATTTTTAGTTTGTGTTGTGTTGTTTAAATTATAGGAAAATTACACAGGATTTATATATTTTCTCTCCCTCGGGCAGTATGGCCAAGTAATTGCGTCAGCTGACTGTAAACCTCATGTACATAAGCGAAGACATGAGGCATTCATCACACCATAAAACTTGGAAGCAAATTAGTGTATTATGTAATTCCATGTCAAATCATCACAGTTTGGGATGTCACTGTCACAGACTTTAATGAAACTTGCTAAGTTGATTTGGTGATATGAATAACCTATGGAACTGAAATTGCATGAGTCTTGGATCAATATTAAGGGAGATTTGAGCTAACAAAGTTTGAACTTGTTGGGGGGAATTATGACTAATTGGCTATATCTTCCTAAATATAAGTTAAACAGAAATGGTTCTAAAATCACTTATAAAAGCTCTTTTGCAGCACTATATTTTATGTAAATATTAAGCTAAAAAAATTAACCAATTTTAAAATGTAGTTTTTTTGCTATTCAGTTTTAATATTATAATCACGTATAACATGGTAATTTTTCATTCTGGGGATAGCTTAGAATTTACATAAAACATAGTGCTGGAAAAAAGCTTTAAAACCGATATTTTCTGTGCATCCATTTTCCAACCCGCTGAATCCGAACACAGGGGTCTGCTGGAGCCAATCCCAGCCAACACAGGGCACAAGGCAGGAACCAATCCCGGGCAGGGTGCCAACCCACTGCAGGACACACACCCACACACCAAGCACACACTAGGGCCAATTTAGAATCGCCAATCCACCTAACCAGCATGTCTTTGGACTGTGGGAGGAAACCGGAGCACCCGGAGGAAAACCACGCAGACATGGGGAGAACATGCAAACTCCACGCAGGGAGGGCCCGGGAAGCAAACCTGGGTCCCCAGGTCTCCCAACTGCGAGGCAGCAGCGCTACCCACTGCGCCACCGTGCCGCCCCACATAACATCCCATTTTACAAAAAAAAAAAAAAAATATTAAAAAACAACTCTTCATTTGTTTCACTAACAAATTATACTAGACTATGACATGCAAAAGCACAAGGTAATCCGGCTGATGTCTCACTCGGACTTCAGTGTCACAGGGCAAAACTCAAGAAGAAGTAACCTTCAGAGGAGGTGACCAGCTCCAGCTCATCATATTGGCTGCACATCCTTTTGATGACATCAATCTGTTCCAGGGTGAGTCTCACGGCATCCTTATTCTGAGTAGAGCAGAGGGTGTAGGCTGACCAGATCTGATAAATGAAAAAGGTCGTGAGAAAACACCACCTCCACTGCCACATTCCTATCACAACACCCCCGGCCCATCTTTTACTTCCCTTGACCTCTGCTTTTTGTTTGTCCTGGATTAGTTGTCTGAGAACTAATAACTTTTCTAAAAATAGTGTTTTATAATTTTCAACTCTGGATCAGATTATAAAACATTGTTTTGATCAAATGGGAAAAAAGCATTTAGCAGCTTTCAAATGATCTCATAGCCCATAAATGTCTCCTGCTGGTGTCCTGTCTATAAAGTGTCTTTGCACAATGACATCCTACTAATTATCTTCTGTAGTAAACTTCTCAAGATGTCTCTTTCCCACCTCTGTTCTATTAGTACTATTACAGTATTACCTCCTGGCCATGAACATGAATATTTACCAGGCATTTTTAGTGTGCACAATGAGGAGTTTGCATATTCTTGCAATCTATTCTTATTATTTTATTCTATTTAATGCTTTATTTTTTTATTCTATTTAATGCTTTATATATCCTGCATTTATCTACTTAGTGTTCTATGCAGAAATTTTTTGTATCCAATAATACTTATACCCTGCTGTTTAAATAAGTACACGGCACATAGGAAAGGCACTATATAAATATTAATAATAAAAATTTTTTCTGGGTCCTCCAGTTTTCAATAACAACATTTATTTATTTCACAAGTAGCCCAAAGTACTTTACATAAAGAAAAAGTTAAAGAGGTAAAATGGAAGAAGCCTTACATTCTGTATTTATAATGGTTAAAACTGTCAACGTCAATGTCCAATTTCATAACTTATGCTGTGGCCAAAGAGGGGAGGAAAACATAAACTGAGGCTGGTGGGAGTGCTAGAGAAAATAAACCTCTAATGATTCCAAGTTCAAAACATAACCCCCAGCACCATCTGAGCCCACTTCAGTACCTAAATGTGATAAAGTTATTCGATATTATTGACATATAATGAAAGGCTGCAAAGTACTTGGGCCAGGTGGCAGTGGCACAGATCACTGCTATAGGATAACAGAGAAAACAAAGACAATATTTTGTACTCAGTAATCCATCCATCCATTTTCTAACCCGCTGAATCCGAACACAGGGTCACGGGGGTCTGCTGGAGCCAATCCCAGCCAACACAGGGCACAAGGCAGGAACCAATCCTGGGCAGGGTGCCAACCCACCGCAGGACTGTACTCAATAATACTATTTATAAATGTTTAGGACTGTCTAATATTTGAATTCAATTAAAAAAGTTATGCTTGTCAGTTTGGATAAATGCAAAGCTTAAAATATGTGATTATGCACTGTTAACTTTAAACATTTTCAATAGCTGCAATATAAATAAGCTATGAAGAAGTAAAATTTAAAAAGTGTGTTTTCAGTAGAGTTTTGAAGTATTCAAAAGTACAAGCCTGTATCTATCTCTATTGGTAACCTATTCCAAAGGGAAGGTTCAAAAAAGCAAAAGGCCAACTCCCCTGGGGCCTCATGTATGACACAGTGTGCAGAATTTACATTAAACATGGCATACAGACAAAAGTGGAAATGTTTGTATGCACAAAAGTTCCACACACTTCCCCTTTACATATCCCAATGAACGTGAAATTTAACGCACACGCACGCACCTACAGCCCCGCCCTGATTCCTCCCAGAATTTTGCATATTTTAATATGCAAATTAATATAAATATCACCTTCCATTCAGTGTTTGGTTAAAAAAAACAATGGAAAAGGCACATAAAAAAAAGAAGAATTTCATCAAATGCAAAGCGGAGGCAAGGAAAAATGTACTATTTGTTGGCTTATACAGTGGTATAAGAAACAAAAGCGTGGTGGAGACACTCAAAAGTTTAGGTTCAGAAAGTCACTCAGTGTCTGAAAGAAAAAAGTGGTCAGATATTACAGTCGATGTGAAACAGTGAGTTACAGCCCACCGTCTGTTTATTCTGTTTCAGACAATATTACAAATGTGTGACGGTCAGGTGTTCATGATGTTGTTGTGCCGAGTACGTCTTCAGGCGCTAGCTGCACACACACACCACTGCCTCAGAAACCGCTTGGAGGCCATCTGGCTAAGTGCTGATGGACTGTTCAGAAGTCACAAAATGCAATAGTGTATGCTGTAACAGATGTGGCCAATGAACTACGGAATATAAGTGCTGTACTATGTGATATTGACCACAAATAAATGAATTGGTTAAAAAATAAATGTTTTTTACATTCTGCTAATTATATTAAAACAAAGTTTTAATGCTGTCCAATCTGGCTGATCATTTGGTGGGTCAGGGTCTGATTCATCATAGCGCATCTGTTCAGGTACATACTTGCACCTGCAACACACTTTCTGTGGACTATAGAGCAGCACATTAATAGAGTGGAAATGCTTTCTATTTACATAAGCAAATACATTCTCTGAAGGTGCCTTTATAGCATAGCGACGTCACCAAGCACCACAATGGACAGATTCTCTGCTCTTTACTTTGAGGTGACTCACTATCCTTAAAAAGACTGCTTGCCTTTTACTGCACTAGTTGGAAAAAGTACCTGCAACTGTGTGGAGCTGCTGCTTTTATAGGTTTTCCAGCTATATATGATGTAATGTCAGCTCATTCTGTTGGTGATTCATCCCTGGCTGATGTAACTTGTCCAGTGGCGTTGCAATAGCAATGTGCGTGTGCAGTTGACCGCTTTGATTATATATGGAAAACCGGACTTTGCTGCACCCCGTGACCCTGTGTTCGGATTCAGCGGGTTGGATAATGGATGGATGGGTGGACTTTGCTTCAAATTGCACTTTTACATTTGCTAGTTCAACCACAGTGTAAGGAAATCTTATGTATCTGGATGACAAGTGGATGATACCATCCTATCCTATACAGCTGGCATGGCGAGACTCAGTGATGACTGTGAAATATCTGATCTGTCATAAATTCAAAGTGAAAAGCTCCTGCAGTTAAAAACCTGAGCATGGACACAACTTGCAAAGGAGAAGGTAGAGCACAATTCCTCCAAGTCTGCTTTTGTAAAGCCGGCACCAGTTCAGCACACAGCTCCAAGAGGACAGCTCTTGTAAACTGAAATTGACTTAGAAGCCAGTCACCATCATCTCTGAATATGCGCTTTCTTCTAATTCTTCCATTTGAGATGTCTTATAAGAACACTAAAGCAGCCATGGTAGTTGGAATAGTTTGGCCATTCTGTGCACCATTATATTGTTACAGAATGATTACAATCAAGTGAATTAAATTTGTAAACGATATGCAATTAATTTCAGTGTATTTGATAAAACCCGCATCATAGATGTGAATCTAAAGAAAAGTAGACCACAGAAACAGTAGGCCTGCTTTGATGCTGGGTGCCAGCAGTTTGAAAAACCGAGCAGATATATATACGCAAAGTTGAGTGCTGCCGTGAAAATGTGTGTGGCTTTACGGCAAGTTTAGTTTTTATATATCTCAAAGTGAGTGTGCACACCGTTTATATGTGAGGTCCCAGTTCTTTTATATTTATATTCAAAGATCTGAGATTACGAGAGGGGTGTGTGGAGACAAGCATTTCTAAATATAGGACGGTTCAAGACCGTTTATAGCCCTCTAAACCATTACAAGTATTTTTAAATTCAATCCTAAATGAACCAGGCAGCAAATGTAATGGTGCTGTAGTTTTCAAGTTCAGTCCAGGAAGGCCACTGTGGACACACGTTTTCATTCCAACCAGTTTCATAAACCAATGGGTCACTCTTAACACCTCATCAATCAAATTGTTTAGTTGGTCTTTCATCTTTCCTTATTCTGCGTTCAAAAAAATGATCCAGTGTGATATTTGTATTTAGATGAAATTCAGAAATGTGTTTCCATGTCCTAGTTTTAAAAACTTCCTTTTACTATTTCCATTTCAGCTCACCTTATTTTCTCCTTAAAATGTATCCAAATGCTGATAATTAGTGATGGGCTGTGTAGACACAGGTGTAAATGACCCTGAATATTAAAACAAAGCTGCTACTTCAATGTTACATACATTTGTGTGGTAAATAATAATGAAAAGCTTAACTATGTGGTCCTCAAGTTCAGTCCTGCAGACCATCCTAACTGCAGATGATTATACCACCCACATACATTCTGCTTTTAACCGGACTCCTGCCTTTATTAAACATGTTATTATTTCACATTTTATGTCTTTTTAGTGCCAATCCAGAAATTACCAAATATGTTTTCTAAATTTTTAAGGTTAATATTGCAAGCGTGTGTGTGACATTAATTATTGTTCTTTTTCTTGCATTTTAAGATTTTGCTTTTTTTATGTTTTGGTCATCTAAGTCTGTTCTTATTAATTAGCTCAGGTGAATTCTATACTGAAGTACCCGCTTCCTTTTAGTATTTTGTGTCCTCTGCACCCGCGTCTATACTGCTCATCACTGATGACCAGTATGTGGATACAATAAATGGAGAACACTCCACAGGAAAAGGTCAAGTAAAAAGAACATGGTAAAATAAAATTATCATTTAAAGATTTGGCAAAAATGCACATTTCTGAATTTTGTTTACATGTACAGTGCATCCGGAAAGTATTCACAGCACATCACTTTTTCCACATTTTGTTATGTTACGGCCTTATTCCAAAATAGATTAAATTTATTTTTTCCTCAGAATTCTACACACAACACCCCATAATGACAACGTGAAAAAAGTTTACTTGACGTTTTTGCAAATTTATTAAAAATAAAAAAACTGAGAAATCACATGTACATAAGTATTCACAGCCTTTGCTCGATACTTTGTCGACGCACCTTTGGCAGCAATTACAGCCTCAAGTCTTTTTGAATATGTTGCCACAAGCTTGGCACACCTATCCTTGGCCAGTTTCACCCATTCCTCTTTGCAGCACCTCTCAAGCTCCATCAGGTTGGATGAGAAGTGTCGGTGCACAGCCATTTTAAGATCTCTCCAGAGATGTTCAATAGGATTCAAGTCTGGGCTCTGGCTGGGCCACTCAAGGACATTCACAGAGTAGTCCTGAAGCCACTCCTTTGATATCTTGGCTGTGTGCTTAGGGTCATTGTCCTGCTGAAAGATGAACCGTCGCCCCAGTCTGAGGTCAAGAGCGCTCTGGAGCAGGTTTTCATCCAGGATGTCTCTGTACATTGCTGCAGTCATCTTTCCCTTTATCCTGACTAGTCTCCCAGTCCCTTCCGCTGAAAAACATCCCCACAGCATGATGCTGCCACCACCATGCTTCACTGTAGGGATGGTATTGGCCTGGTGATGAGCAGTGCCTGGTTTCCTCCAAATGTAACGCCTGGCATTCACACCAAAGAGTTCAATCTTTGTCTCATCAGACCAGAGAATGTTCTTTCTCGTGGTCTGAGAGTCCTTCAGGTGCCTTTTGGCAAACTTCAGGCGGGCTGCCATGTGCCTTTTACTAAGGAGTGGCCTCCATCTGGTCACTCTACCATACAGGCCTGATTGGTGGATTGCTGCAGAGATGGTTGTCCTTCTGGAAGGTTCTCCTCTCTCCACAGAGGACCTCTGGAGCTCTGACAGAGTGACCATCGGGTCCTTGGTCACCTCCCTGACTAAGGCCCTTCTCCCCCGATTGCTCAGTTTAGATGGCCGGCCAGCTCTAGGAAGAGTCCTGGTGGTTTCAAACTTCTTCCACTTATGGATGATGGAGGCCACTGTGCTCATTGGGACCTTCAAAGCAGCAGAAATTTTTCTGTAACCTTCCCCAGATATGTGCCTCAAGACAATCCTGTCTCGGAGGTCTACAGACAATTCCTTTGACTTCATGCTTGGTTTGTGCTCTGACATGAACCGTCAACTGTGGGACCTTATATAGACAGGTGTGTGCCTTTCTAAATCATGTCCACTCAACTGAAGTTACCACAGGTGGACTCCAATTAAGCTGCAGAAACATCTCAAGGATCATCAGGGGAAACAGGATGCACCTGAGCTCAATTTTGAGCTTCATGGCATACACTGTGAATACTTATGTAGATGTGCTTTCTCAGATTTTTTATTTTTAATAAATTTGCAAAAATCTCAAGTAAACTTTTTTCACGTTGTCATTATGGGGTGTTGTGTGTAGAATTCTGAGGAAAAAATTAATTTAATCCATTTTGGAATAAGGCTGTAACATAACAAAAAGTGGAAAAAGTGATGCGCTGTGAATACTTTCCGGATGCACTGTATATGTACTAGCACATCTTTCTGAATTTACAATAAGAGAAGTAAAAGACTAATAATTAGATTATTTAGAAGTAAATCTGAACCATTTATTTGTGAAACTGGTTGGAATTAAAACCCACAGTGATACCCCAGGTTTGAAATTAGGAACCCCTGCTGTAGGTGAAATGTGTGCAGATTTTCTCATTTTTGTTAACATTCTTACTGCTGCCTTCGATTTTATGTTGTCCTTGGTGGTCCTAAATGGAATGTGTTACAAAAATCAACTCTGCTAAAAACAAACGTTGTGTGTTATTTTTTCAGCATCATGCGATAATTTAAAAGATTAAGTCCTTGCTTTTTTTTAATGAAAAAATCTCAATGATATGGTTAATGTGAATTTCCCCCTGGGATTAATAAAGTATCTATCTATCTATCTATCTATCTATCTATCTATCTATCTATCTATCTATCTAATATGAAATTTCAAAGTTAGCTCTGAATCCACCACGACACCATCATGACCTGCCAGATGATCAGGCTTTTCCCCAAAGATCCTCACTTTTTATAAGTAGTTTCTTTCTCCTTGTTTAGTTCGGGACATTGCTGCTTATTTGTTCTGTAAAGTTAATAAGGTAATTAACCAGGGAATTAAGAGCCTCAGGGTCACCTGGCACTATGAACTATGGCTGTATATTATCTGGTTTGTTAAGGTGCTTTATCTTGTGTTTAGAAATTTTCCTGCCATGTGCCAAAGACTTGGTTGTTATGTTAACTCAAAACAGACCTATTATGAGTGATTATGCCCTGCAGTGAACTGGCACCTTCTCCAATTCTAGCCTTACAACCAACACTTCTCATACAGCATCTTGCAACTGTGACTCTAAAATTGGATTAGGCAGACTTAGAAATTTTTTAGATAGAGAAAGGAGATTCCCTTTAAACTTACTAAGTACATTATTTCAGAATGACTCTGAAAACTGTCCAATTGGGGTGCAGTTCTGGTGCCAGAGGGCCTCCGTGACTTCGGGTTTTCATCCCAAGAAATTTCATGATTAGAATCCAAATGATTTTCTAAACACATTTAACTCCTTGCTGTGTAAGAAATTTGTTTCAGCCAAATATTTTGTTTGTTTTTTATTTTACTTTTTTAGGATTGCAACACTTCAATCCTTCAACATTTTTTCCTTGTTGTTTTGTTTTTTTATTTTTCCTCTCATGGTCTGTTGCCTTCTAGTTAATGAAAATAATTGATTAAGAACTTACAAAGTAAACAAACAAGTGGATTAAAATAAAGCAAAAAAGATTACCAAAAAAAGACGCAACTCACAGGCACTAGAAGTCATGGTAACTCTAAGGGTCTTTTTGAACTTCAAGTCACAGTAATGTTCATTTCTGAGGTAGTCGACTACAAGCTAGAGTAAAGTTAATAACGGGAACAAAAAGCCTGCAGCCACTCTGTTTCTCCAGGTCCGCAACAGTCCACTCCTGGGCTAGAGCAGGATGGAATGGACTTGAAGCACAGATGTGTGTGCACACAGCTTGCCATTTGGTCATGTCAAACAACGTTGAATTGGTTACACGCTAATTTTTTACGAGAATACGAGAGCCAGTTTGAACTACATTGCAGTCTTCCTCAGTGGTTGAAGTTGAAAAAAAAGAAGAGGTAGTACTCAAGGTGTTTCTGATTTTAAGTCAAATGGAGAAGGATGGTTACGTATTATGCTGTTGATTGATTGATTGCTAGTACTGTAAAGTATGGGTAATGGCTGACTTCTGACATTGCCAGGACTTCTAAAATAAAAAAATAATATAAAAAAAAACTTCCTGGAATTTCAAACTGCAAGATCTGGAAGTGTCAGTGCAGACTGCTGAGGAGTATTGGCACACTTAAAGCACTGGTTTTCCTAATACAGTGGAACCTCGGTTCATGACCATAATTCGTTCCAAAACTCTGGTCGTAACCCGATTTGGTCATGACCCGAAGTAATTTCCCCCCATAGGATTGTATGTAAACACAATTAATCCGTTCCAGACCGTATGACCTGTATGTAAATATATTTTCTTTACAGATTTTTAAGCACAAAAATAGTTAATTATACCATAGAATGCACAGTGTAATAGTAAACTAATGTAAAAACATTGAATAACACTGAGACAAACACCCAGGCTCCCTGCTCAGCTGCACGCGCTCTCTCTCTCTCTCAGCAGCACGCGTGCCTGCACCTACTTAATTTATTTAGTTATTTATTAAAACTGGCCCTTTTGACGGGAGCTGTGGACCCGCTATACCACAGGAGGAAGCTGGGTTGAGAGGAGGTTACAGTTTTGAGGGAGAGTCCCTCTGCGTGATGCACCGACAACAATGTACAGTACAGGGAGAGACTGACCATGTGCGGAAATCATCGGTGCGCACAAACCGAAAGGGAAACTGGTTTGTTCGTATACCGAGTGTGTGGTCGTGAACAGATGCAAAAGTTTGGAGAACTTTTTGGTCGTAACCCGATTTGTACGTATTCCGAGACGTTTGTGAACTGAGGCTCCACTGTAAATGCACAGATAGAGATTCACAGCCTGCTATTGTCAACTGAATCTCCAGGAACGTTTCCAATGACCCAGTGCAGTGATGGGGACACTGCTCTGTAAAAATGGTACCGTCCTTCAGAAGAGATATAAAACCATGGTCCTGACTCTCTGTGATCATAAACGTTCTCTTGTAAAGAATAGGGGGTATCCCAAAGTCCTGGATAAATTGCCCACCACAGCCTAGTCGTTCTGGCCCCCTAATCATCCCAGTCTCTAATTTGCTCTCTCTGACCACTTCAGCTACTGTCGCATCATCCAGGTGGATATCACACATTAATTGTGGTTGAAGTGGCTCACCACTCACTATGTACAGCACTTTGAGTGGTGAGAAAAGCGCTATATAAATGTAAAGAATTATTATATTACCAAATGTCATGTTCTGATTTAATGACTCATCTACTCCTACATTCATTTAGAGTCCCTTTTAGGTGCATTTAAAAATATATTGTGAAAACCATCTAGTGTGGTTGCCATGTCTTTCTGTCTGTCTGCATGAAATTACTCCGATCCCAGTTGACTGATTTCGTTGAAATTGTGAACACTTATTTTTTCAAGGAAATTTGTCAGGAAAGTTTGATCTTCATCAGGATATCTTGATTAGAGTGTACCATACCAACTTTTGAAATGTTAAAACCTCCCATTGTAAAGCATTGGTGAATTTGTGAACTCATCTAAATTAAAACAAAGAACCATTCAGTGTGACTTCAAGTGCAACTTTGTTTACGGGTTTCACATTTACCTTTGAAAGAGGTCACTTCAACTTGTACATTTAGTACAGTTTTTTTTTTTACTTCTTATTTAGTATGTATTGTTTTTACTCATCTGACAGCCACTCCTAATGATAAAGTTGATACCTAATCCAAGTTGGTCAAATGCCAGCAATGTTGTGAGTGTACATGCATCTTGTACACCACCTTATGTTCTCCTGCTGCTTGAGGTAAGTTAACCATTAAAAAAGAAAATATATAACAGGAAAAGAATTGCGTAATTCACATGGCTGTGGTGAATACGTATTTTAAGACGAGGGAGGAACACAGGGTTACGTACAAGAGTGGAGGAAGATGCACACAGGTAGATTACATCCTATGCAGAAGAGTTGATCTGAACTATAAGAGGTGCCCCTTCGGTCTCAGCTTTTAAATCCCGGCTGAAGACTCTCTACTTCAGTTTAGCATATCCTGACTAGAGCTGCTGATTAACTGTACAGACTGCATCTCTGTTGTTAGTCATTATCACTAAAACATAAGTAACATCCATTTTCCAACCCACTGAATCCGAACACAGGGTCACGGGGGTCTGCTGGAGCCAATCCCAGCCAACAGAGGGCACAAGGCAGGGAACCAATCCCGGGCAGGGCGCCAACCCACCGCAGGACACACACACACACCAAGCAAACACTAGGGCCAATTTAGAATCTCCAATCGACCTAACCTGCATGTCTTTGGACTGTGTGAGGAAACGGGAGTACCCGGAGGAAACCCATGCATACACGGGGAGAACATGCAAACTCCACGCAGGGAGGACCTGGGAAGCGAACCCGGGTATCCTAACTGCGAGGCAGCAGCGCTACCCACTGCGCCACCATGTCGCCAACATAAGTAACATGATCGTTAGAATTTGATACTAACCTTCACCCATTCTGTTTCTCTTCTCGGTACTCAAATGTGGCACTTGGTGCCATGGCCCACCTGCCAAGTTGTTTTGCCTGCCTAAGGTAAAGTCATCCCTGATGGAGGATCACAGGAATCATGGGAAAGAGGGGTCCTTTCATCAGATTGGCACTATTTCAGCTGTGGAATGACCAAACGGGGGAGGCAGCTTGATGAATGAGGTATCCAGGACTCTAAACAAATCCAAATCATATTATGTGATATCTTCTACTGTTAAATTCTACTCCATACTTCTAAAATTTTTATTTTTATACTTTATTGAGGATTTGTTCTGTTCTGTGTATTGTATTGTATTGACCCCTTCTTTTTGACACCCACTGCATGCCCAACCTACCTGGAAAGGGGTCTCTCTTTGAAATGCCTTTCCCAAGGTTACTTCCATTTTTTCCCTACAAGGGTTTTTTTGGGAGTTTTTTCTTGTCTTCTTAGAGAGTCAAGGCTGGGGGGCTGTCATGAGGCAGGACCTGTTAAAGCCCATTGCGGCACTTCTTGTATGACTTTGGGCTATACAAAAATAAACTGTATTGTATTGTATTGAAGGAGATTGAAGACTGCAAAGTGGTGGCAGGGGAAAGTGTAGTTATCAGCATAGGATGGTGGTCTGTAGGATGACGTTGGAGATCAAGAAGAGGAAGAGAGAGGGCAGAGCCAAGGATCAAATGGTGGAAGTTGAAAAAGGAAGACTGCAAGGTTGAGTTTAGGGAGGAGGTGAGACAGGCACTGGGTGGCAGTGAAGAGTTACCAGAAAGCTGGGAAACTACAACAGATGTAGTAAGGGTGACAGCAAGAAGGGTACTTGGCGTGACATCTGGAAAGAGGAAGGAGGAAAAGGAAACCTGGTGGTGCAATGAGGAAATACAGGAGAGTATACAGAGGAAGAGGATGGCAAAGAAGAAGTGGGATAGTCCGAGAGATGCAGAAAGTAGACAGGAGTACAAGGAGATAAGGCATAAGGTGGTGAGAGAGGTGGTGAAGGCTAAAGAAAAGGTGTATGATGAGTTGTATGAGAGGCTGGACACTAAGGAGGGAGAAAAGGACCTGTACCAATAGGCTAGACAGAGGGACCGAGCTAGGAAAGATATGCAGCAGGTTAGGGTGATAAAGGATAAAGATAGAAACATACTCACAAGTGATGAGAGTGAGTTGAGCAGATGGAAAGAGTACTTTGAGAGCCTTATGAATGAAAAGAACGAGAAACAGAGAAGAGGTTGGATGATGTGGAGATAGTGAATAAGGAAGTGCAACGGATTAGCAAGGAGGAAGTAAGGACAGCTATGAAGAGGAGCTATGATGGAGGTGTTTAGGAGAGATGGCAGTGGAGTTTTTGACCAGATTGTTTAATGGAATCTTGGAAAGTGAGAGGATGCCTGAGGAGTGGAGAAGAAGGGTACTGGTACAGATATTTAAGAATAAGGGTGATGTGTAGGACTGCAGTAACTACAGAGGAATAAAATTGATGAGCCACAGCATGAAGTTATGGGGAAGAGTAGTGGAAGCTAGGTTAAGAAGTGAGGTGATGATTAGTGAGCAGCAGTATGGTTTCATGCCAAGAAAGAGCCCCACAGATGCAATGTTTGCTCTGACGATGTTGATGGAGAAGTATAGAGAAGGCCAGAAGGAGTTGCATTGCATCTTTGTGGACCTGGAGAAAGCATATGACAGGGTGCCTCGAGAGGAGCTGTGGTATTGTATGAGGAAGTCGGGAGTGGCAGAGAAGTAAGTAAGAGTTGTACAGGATATGTACGAGGGAGGTGTGACAGTGGTGAGGTCTGTGGTAGGAGTGACGGATGCATTCAACATGGAGGTGAGAATACATCAGGGATCGGCTCTGAGCCCTTTCTTATTTGCAATGGTGATGGACAGGTTGAGAGACGAGATTAGACCGGAATCCCCGTGGACTATAATGTTTGCTGATGACATTGTAATCTGTAGCGATAGTAGGGAGCAGGTTGAGGAGACCCTGGAGAGGTGGAGATATGCTCTAGAGAGGACAGGAATGAACAGGCTTTTAATTGTTCGAAGCGCCGCACAAGATGCAGATCACGCGGCTCAGCAACAGCAGCAAACCAGCAGCTGATCGAGCAAAGAGGAAGTAAAAAAAAAAAAAACAAAAAACTATTTGTTTCCCATTGTATCACCATTTAAGAAGGGGTATCGGAGGAGCTACCACATTTAATGTTCTTTATCAGTATGCTGCTGCTGAAGTATGTGAATTTCCCCTTGGGATTAATAAAGTATATCTATCTATCTATCTATCTATCTATCTATCTATCTATCTATCTATCTATCTATCTATCTATCTATCTATCTATCTATCTATCTATCTATCTATCTATCTCCTTGGGGTGTGTTCAGCAGTGAGCAGGGGGCAAAGCTTAGATATTTATTTACATATAAATACATTTTATTATTACTGTTGTTTTTCATTATGACTGTTACAGAAACAGTTAATAAATCAAATGTGGTAACTGACCTTTTGATGAAGATCCTATTTTTTAAAATTCTTGTGTAAATGTTATGCCATACATACATTCATCTCTAACCATTTTCTCAATCCACTTTTTAAAGCAATGTCTTAAGGTTCCTCAAGCAGAACAGGATAGCTGACCCTGGACTGTCCTCCCCAGCCCATCTTCAGTCACACTCACATCAGGCCAATTTAGAGTCACCAGGTAGCCTAATATTTACATCTTTACAAATGGCAGAAAACTAAAATACCCAAAGAAACTCCATAGGAAGAACATGCAAATAGACTCAATAGCTTTGTGGCAATGGGGATACTGTGCTAGATGTTTGTAATGTTATTCATAAAATAAAAATAAAAAAAACAATAAAGAAACTCCCAAGCAACTCTGAATGAAAGCATCCCAGTATAAGAAGAAATAACATAAACAAGTCACATGGAAAAGGTTAGTCCAGCCCTACATTTGCCACTACCTCAAATACCTCAAATTAGAATCCAGTACAAAAGAACTGAACGTCATTAGAGAGGATCTTGTCTGAACCTGTTTCACTTAAAGTAACTCAGACATTTAACTTGGTGATTACCATAACAAGATCAAAAGAGCTCACTAAGGCCTTCTGAAAGAAAGTTCTGGGAAAGGATTTTTATTAAAGGAGTTGGAAGGCACAGTCACTGTATAAAAATGAAAAATGGGCTCTTGTACTCACAGGTTTGTTCTCCGTGTGCACGTAGCATGGCTGGTGTATCTTGTATATAGACATGTTTGCTGCCCATTGGCTTCATTATGATGTTCTTCCATTGCAATTGTGGTGCTCAAGAAAGGGCAACTGGCCTGTTAAGAGCAACGGGTGAATCAGCCTGACAGCAGATGCTACAAGTTGTAGGGAGTCTGCAACTTGTGTAGCTGAGCATGTGACCAGGGAGAGAAGTGTTAGATTCTGATCATGTGATGTTCTGACTTGGAATAAAAGCCACTAAACCCCCAACCCAAATACCCCACCAATCTCACTAAGGTCTGCTTTGAGAGATGCAGTATAGTTCAGGTTAGGAGGATATCCAGTTGATTCAAGGTAAGGATTAAGAGAAGTCAGTATGACATCAGGGCTGCAGTTCAATTGTTAGTGCTGTTTTGCCAGGCCAAGCCAGCTCTGAGTCTCTTAGGAAAAACTTTTTTTTTTTCATTTTCTTTTCCCGACTGTAAGGCTGACCACGTACAGACCTTCAGCAAGTGATTGTTTTTTTTTTGACCAAAGCAGTTTCGTTAGTTTGGCAAATGCTGACATTGTCATTATCTTTTGAGACTGTTCCCCTGGTACATGTAAAACTTTTCAGCTTGTGTGACTGATGCACCTTGGACAGGGACTATGTGGACTCTTTGGAACTGTGTCACCTCATGGTGCCTTGTAAGCTCCCATATTCCCATAGAGCAGGCTCTATTGTAGGCATGGAGCTGGAAAGTTTGACATCTGTGGCGGAGTGACAGGCGAGAATCCACTGCATCCACTAAACAGTATCATCTCCAGACAGAGGAGCAGCTTCAGCGACAGACTGCTGTCACCATCCTGCTCCACTGACAGACTGAGGAGATCGTTCCTCCCCCACACTATGTGACTCTTCAATTCCACCCGGGGGGTAAATGTTAACATTATTCAAAGTTATTGTCTCTTTTTACCTGCATTTTTATCACTCTTTAATTTAATATTGTTTTTTATCAGTATGCTGCTGCTGGAGTATGTGAATTTCCCCTTGGGATTAATAAAGTATCTATCTATCTATCTATCTATCTATCTATCTATCTATCTATCTATCTATCTATCTATCGTTCTAATTGTCCGAAACTCTTTCTTCACTGACACATCAAGCTAATTTGCTATCAGCCTAATATATCTCACCTTTGCAGTTGCATTTGTATTTATTAAACTTCTAATTCGGGTGTTGTTTCTGTTATTTTGTCCACTCCGTATAACTCAGTTATTTCTTGTTCATATTATATCATGTAAACAGTAAGTGGACGTGGTAGTAGATGTGCAAGTGTTTGTAAATGTGCTACATATAAAGCTGAAATATGACCAAACAGCAGCACCAGTTTGACAATACACCTGAGCAGCATTAATATGCATATTACTGTATAGAAAATTACTAAAGAATCACAACACATATAAAAACAGAGGATTTAGCAGGGAAAAGATGTAGGACTGATGAGCTATATTAGGTGGAATGGTCTAGTCTCATTAAAGTGTAAAAGACAAAAATAATGTGATTTTTATAGCATACAATTCACTCAGTTAAATGAAAAGTAGATAGGGAAACCATTATTACATGATGGTTTGAACATTTAAAAACAGGAAAAGGAAAATAACTCTGATGGAATCTTTACACTGAAAAACACATTATTGATGTTTTTCATATATCCTGCCCTTTTGTCAAAGGGTCATAATGTAATAGTCTATATGAAGATAGCATTTTAATATAAAAATTACTAAACCGCTTACATGAACTACAGAGAGCCTAAAGTTCGTGCTAGACCCCTAAAATTTAAACCAAGTACAAAAAGACAAAGAGATTGGCTCCAACTGTGCTAAAAAATTGTTAGTTGTGGCTGTAAGGCCCATTCTTGTCATTTTATAGAAATAAAAATCTGAAGTTGGCAGTGAGCCGCCTACATTTCAGCACCTGACCGACACTTACTCAACTACTTCATGCTGGGCTGCTGCTTCCCAGTGTAGTCACTAAACAAATCATTAGCAGCACTTATGAAAGGAAGTTGGAGCTTAATGAAGCCTTGGAGAACATGGGGAAATTGATGAAAGTGTAAGCAGCTGTTAGGGACGTTAACAGCAGGCAATAAGCCCATTTGTCAATCAGTAAGTTAAGCCATGTCTAATACAGCGCCTTTCACAGGGACACCATCACAATGCATTTTACAGTGTAAACATACTTGGTCTATGGTGTGCCACAAAGCCAGGGCCCCATACACAGCCCAAAGGATCAACTACAGAATCATACAATTTCAGAGATCACAATCTTAATCACTGGCTAGCCGTGGGAAAAATATTTCTACAGAGATCGTGGGTGTGTGTGTGCGTGTGTGCGTGTCATATCTGGAAGTAATTTAAGCAAATGAACCAAAAAAAAAAAAACTAGCAGGAGATGGGCACCACTGGATGTTTTAATAGAGTGCTCCTCAGGCTGTGTTGAAGGCACACTAAGGAACTAATGCTGCACAATATTTATACTGTTGCATGCAATCTGACTGCAAAATGATGTAGCTGACATTATGCAGCGTGACATATTAAAGGAGAACAACTGACAAATTAAGTTTAAAAACAAAAAAAAAAACAAAAAACTGAAGGTGCCAAGATCTGGGGTTCCTTTTTGTGAAACCTGCAGATCTGTCCATCCATCCATTATCCAACCCGCTATATCCTAACTACAAGGTCACGGGGGTCTGCTGGAGCCAATCCCAGCCAACACAGGGCGCAAGGCAGGAAACAACCCCCGGGCAGGGTGCCAGCCCACCGCAGGGTATCTGCAGATCTAGGAAAAATCAAGTTATATTATAAAAAAATGAATTGTAAGAATGTTGAGTAATCTAATGGCAACAACATTCCTAATGATAACAAAACATGCTGATTTAAGATCGAATCACACTCCTTTCTTTAGGAGTTATGGAATCTTCACAGCCTCCGTGGAGCTGTCGGATTCTGAAAAACCAAAACAGGATTTGCATTTCCTGGATGTTGTCTTATACAGAGTGAGTGCCACAAACATCTGAGCGGACTGTAAATTTTACTAGGCAAATCTGAATGACTCACAGATATCTGAAGTACAGGTGCTGGTCATAAAATTAGAATATCATGACAAAGTTGATTTATTTCAGTAATTCCATTCAAAAAGTGAAACTTGTATGTTAGATTCATTCATTACACACAGACTGATGTATTTCAAATATTTATTTCCTTTAATGTTGATGATTATAACTGACAACTAATGAAAGTCCCAAATTCAGTATCTCGGAAAATTAGAATATCAATTAAGACCAATGCAAAAAAAAGGATTTTTAGAAATGTTGGCCAACTGAAAGGTATGAACATGAAAAGTATGAGCATGTACAGCACTCAATATTTAGTTGGGGCTCCTTTGGCCTGGATTACTGCAGCAATGCGGCGTGGCATGGAGTCGATCAGTCTGTGGCACTGCTCAGGTGTTATGAGAGCCCATGTTGCTCTGATAGTGGCCTTCCGCTCTTCTGAATTGTTGGGTCTGGCGTATTGCATCTTCCTCTTCACAATACCCCATAGATTTTCTATGGGGTTAAGGTCAGGCGAGTTTGCTGGCCAAACAAGAACAGGGACACCATGGTCCTTAAACCAGGTACTGGTAGCTTTGGCACTGTGTGCAGGTGCCAGGTCCTCTTGGAAAATGAAATCTGCATCTCCATAAAGTTCGTCAGCAGCAGGAAGCATGAAGTGCTCTAAAACTTCCTGGTAGACGGCTGCGTTGACCTTGGACCACAGAAAACACAATGGACCAACACCAGCAGATGACATGGCACCCCAAACCATCACTGACTGTGGAAACTTTACACTGGACCTCACGCAACGTGGATTCTGTGCCTCTCCTCTCTTCCTCCAGACTCTGGGACCTTGATTTCCAAAGGAAATGCAAAATTTACTTTCATCAGATAGCAGCAGTCCAGTCCTTTTTGTCTTTAGCGCAGGTGAGACGCTTCTGACGCTGTCTCTTGTTCAAGAGTGGCTTGACACGAGGAATGCGACAGCTGAAACCCATGTCTTGCATACGTCTGTGCGCGGTGGTTCTTGAAGCACTGACTCCAGCTGCAGTCCACTCTTTGTGAATCTCCCCCACATTTTTGAATGGGTTTTGTTTCACAATCCTCTCCAGGGTGCGGTTATCCCTATTGCTTGTACACTTTTTTCTACCACATCTTGTCCTTCCCTTCACCTCTCTATTAATGTGCTTGGACACAGAGCTCTGTGAACAGCCAGCCTCTTTAGCAATGACCTTTTGTGTCTTGCCCTCCTTGTGCAAGGTGTCAATGGTCGACTTTTGGACAACTGTCAAGTCAGCAGTCTTCCCCATGATTGTGTAGCCTACAGAACTAGACTGAGAGACCATTTAAAGGCTTTTGCAGGTGTTTTGAGTTAATTAGCTGATTAGAGTGTGGCACCAGGTGTCTTCAATATTGAACCTTTTCACAATATTCTAATTTTCTGAGATACTTAATTTGGGACTTTCATTAGTTGTCAGTTATAATCATCAACATTAAAAGAAATAAACATTTGAAATACATCAGTCTGTGTGTAATGAATGAATCTAATATACAAGTTTCACTTTTTGAATGGAATTACTGAAATAAATCAACTTTGTTATGATATTCTAATTTTATGACCAGCACCTGTATAGGGGGAAACTTGGGCTAGCTAAAGCATTGTGAGGATTTATTTTTACAAGGGTGGGTCTCACTGAAAAAAATCTTCAAAATGTTGTAGTCAAAAAAGAATCAAAATCAAAGAGACTACACAAAAGGATACTGCGATTTTACAAAATTAGGCAAGTTAATAGAACTGTCAGGTGTCTGACAGAAGCAGGCTTAATGACTGCAATGATACAGAATTCAAAATACTAGGAAGTAACAAAGGTAAAGTTAAATAACAATGCGTATTGACTGGATTTCTGTAAAGTGCTGACAAGTAAGGTACCTTCACAATGAAGTTGCAAAATTCAGGTGAATCCTTGTGGGTAAGACCATTGAGAATGTGGGACAAATCACTCATGTCTGAGGCGGCTGTGCTCCTGGAAGGAAAAGGCTGGAGGCTTGCTATGCCTGACAAGGGACACTCACCCGGCAAAAATCTAACATGAGAGGTTCGGGCCTCACTGTCCCTAACAAGAGGGATTTAAGAAACATAAATTAACTAGCTAAATTGCCTGGGTATATCTGTACTGTGTAATAGGATAAGGAAACAAAATGAATATTTTTGTTATATGTTGAGCCTTTTGTCAATGCTGGCTGAAATACAAATGTCCAATCTATCATAATTTATTGTTTTTGTATATGATTAGATTCCATTAATTGCTATAATTGCTTTCTGGTTTGAAACCAAGAATGCTACTTCTTTATAATTCCTGTTTACTGTGTTTTCATGAATAGATTTTTAATCATACATTAACAAATTGAATAGTTTCTTGAATAACTGAGTACATAGACCGCACAAACCATCTATAATGTGAAAGGCCAAGAAGATCAGTGTTCACAGACATTATTATCGGAGATAGAACCAGCATTCAATAATGTTATAAAGATGATTCAAAATTGAGTCATGCAACACTGATATACAATTGCTACAAATCACAACAATGTACTGGTATGAAAGCCTAAAATTATAAGGGCCTCATCATAAATTGGACCTAAATACATGCCTACCATCAAGAAACAGTAAAAGTTACTAATGCTGGCCTACATCGTTCCCTTTCTACAATATTTTAAACAGTAACTTGTCAAGCGCAACAAAATCGCGTTTGTTTCTGTTTTGTTATGGCTTATCTTTGTTGCACTTAGTAACTAGATTTAGGTGTACGATAGCATTGGCTTTTGTTAAAAATGTTTTGCTTATTAAAAAAAAAAACAAATGTAATGACATCAGTTTATTTTTGGAGTTATTGTCACATGTACAATCCATCCATTGATTTTGCAAACATGCATTATACTGAGCAGAGCTGTGGGGTGTTACTTGTACCAGTGTAATGAGATTGTAATCTGCATATTTGAGCAACACAGAAAAGGCTGTCAACAACCTTGTATGGTGGCCCAAATCTCACTCCATTGGTTATCCATATTACTAAACGAGAATGGTAAACCAGATATGGACGCAGGGACCTGCCCGTGGACGCAGGAGACATAGTGCGCAGGCGCCACACAAAGCCCCCCTCCCCAGAGTGAAACGGGAGAGACTACGAACCGTCTGACATGCCACAAGCAGGATAAAGCGAGGTCAGAAATAAAAGACAGAGTATGAAACAAAGTAAAACGTCATAAAGAGGTTAAAGAACAGGGCCAAACACATGGAGAGCGGGTTACAGATGATGAAAACTGGAATGCAACAGCTTCAAAAAAACCTAGGCACGAAACACATGCACAGCGAGGGACAGAATATAAAGGTGTAAACAACGACAGTTAAACGTCCACACCACACAGCGGAGGCAGACCCGGAAGGTGCAGGCGCCTACATCGCGCGTCAGAAGGCGCGGGAAAGTACGAAAGGCAAATGCGCCTACACAGCATGGTGAAACCCAACATAATACGGAAGGTGCTGGCGTTGCCGCCATATTGTGAGTGGCACTACTGCTGAGTAAAGTTAGGAATAATGTGCTGCTTGGTGTGCCACACAAACCCCCCCCACAGACTACAGAGTCCATGGAGACTACGAACGACATAACCATACAAACAACAGGAGTCAGCGCCCAACCCCAGTGTAAAACGGGACAGAATACGGAGTCGAGAAAGGTTCACAAATCAAACCCGACATAATACGCCACCCCAGAGTAAAACGGGACAGACTACGGAGTCCAGAAAGGGTCACAAATCAATTGGAGTACGGAAAGCGCAAGATAGTACGCAAACACACTACACATGCATGATCCACGCACCTCTAATAACCCGCAAGCAAAAACACGATATAGTACAGAAACCTCACAAATACGGACTCCACAACATATTTGAATCACATTACAGTGATACAATATTAACAGTGCAACCACACAAGACACAGGCACAACACCTGATGGGTAATAAGAATAAACGAACACTCCGTATTAAAAGTTCGTCATCCTCACACGTGAAGACTATACAGCATAAGTCAATCATCACATTACAGTCATACATTTTTAACAATTCAACCACAGAAAACGCTACGTATTAACAGTAAGTGCAATCCATTATCCATATTACTAACGCTAAACGAGGAAGAACTAATGGAGTTGCGCTCACGCCTCCAAAACAATAGACCAGATACCACTGTTAACGCAATGGGCTATATTATGTCCAAAGAATATTGATGTTGATCACATAAATAACCAAGTCATTGCATTACTTCCTGGAGAAAGCCGCCTCTTTCTAAGTACTGACAAAATTGATTCTGAAGACGACATTGAACATCTTAATTTCCCTTTACAATATCTGAACACTATTAACTCAGCCGGATTACCACAACACAATCTTAACCTTAAAATCGGAACAATTGTCATGATATTAAGAAACCTTAATACTAAACAGGGTTTATGCAACGGTACACGTTTAGTCATCAACACCATGACAAACAATGTTATTGAAGCAAAAATACTTACAGGATCACATACTGACAATACTGTTTTAATTCCTAAAATTGACCTTACAAGTTCTGCCCTTCAATTGCCATTTACACTTGGGCGACGCCAATTTCCCAGTAAACCTGCATTTGCCATGACAATCAACAAATCCCAAGCACAGACCATGGACAAAGTTGGCATATGCCTCTCTGAGCGCGTATTTGGACATGGACAACTTTATGTAGCCTTCTCATGAGTTCGGCGTTCATCTGACATTAAAGTTAAAGTTATAAATACTCCAATACCAAGGAAAACTCATTCAAGGACAACAAACCATCTTTACTACAAATATTGTATATAAAGAGATATTCCAATAAATCTTTGTGATTTACCATACAATGCGTTCTTTACTTCCTATCCACCGTCTGAAACTGCGGAGGCAAAACAGGCACGGGTTCAAACCGAACGAGCTCAACTGACGGATATACGCCTACAACGCGCGTCTGAAACTGCAGAAGCAGGGCAAGCACGGGTTCAAAACAACGCAAGCTCCTACAACGCGCGTCTGAAACTACGGCTGCCCAGCGGGCACGGGTTCAAAACGCCGGGGGTAGGCGAGCGAAGCGAACAGGGGGCGGAGCCCCCTTGTGTATAATATAACATCAAAAATAATAGGTACTGATGAGCTAAACAGTTGAGTTTTCCTTTGGCATCATTTGTGAAATTCATGCTGCACTTTGTTTTGCATCTGATTTCGCAACGTTTTGGAATTTTAAAGGTTTTTGAAAAAAAAAAACACACATTGCTCCTCAAGTGTTTCACAATCCTTCTGGACCCATGTATTTCTCAGAAAAGGGTCTACTGTATATCTCACTATTATAAAAAAAAATTCTTGGAAGGAGATGATATGTGATCTTCTTGGAAGACAATTTGACATCCCGCGAGACAAGGCAGTGAGACAAAAGGACAGCTGCTGTACAGGCTTTTAAATGAGCGACGCACAGCGCGACAAACAGAACACACAGCTTGGCAGCAGCAGCAGAAAGACAGCAGCTGATCAGACCGCATCTCCTCCGCCTTATTCCACATTGCGAGCAGCAGAGACGTGAAGTGGCTGGAGCATAGTGCGCCCCCGTGGGGGGAGGGGTGGGTGAGTGAAGCAAGCAGAGGGCAAAGCCACCTAGTTAAAATAATTGGATAAATGTTGCCTTTTGAAAATTCATCATGGCTAAACACAATCCATGAAGGGTCAAAATGATATAATTTTAAATAAAAGCTGTAGCCGAGTAAGACAATAAATTGTCCAAATCAGTTAAGAAGAAAACACTGTACTTGTAATCTTAGATGAGATCTCACTTTGGCTGGTACAAAACTTTGTGCAAGCTGATAAACGTGTTCCTCTATTAGTCCCAGTGCTCTCCAGCTGCCATGAGAATTATAGTCCCTGCATTGCCACAGGATTTTGTGTTTCTCTTTTCCATTACAACCCATTCTCCCTGATACACCAAATAGCATTTTTTTATTTTATTGATTTTATTTAAATCAAATAACATTCCTTACAAATAACTCATGTTTTACAAAAAAAGGTTCGAAACAAATCAACCCCTACCCATGAGAAAGAGAGCTAGGCCAGCAGATTCAAACTTTAAGCTAGTAAAAATAAGTAAATAGATAAATTAATAAATAAATAAAGATAAATGGAGTAAAACAGGGGAGAGAACCTGCTTCCTCAATGTAAATGCTTATTCTAAAATGTTATTGATTACATTCTGCCAGGTTTTGAAAAAGTTTTGTACAGATCCTCTATGTGCAAATTTGATTATTTTCAGTTTCAAATAATATATAACATCAGTTACCCACTGACTTAGAAAAGGACAGTTAGGATTCTTCCAGTTGAGCAAGATAAGTCTATGTGCCAATAGTGTAGTAAAGGCAATTACAGTTTGTTTGTCCTTCTCCAATTTATGCCCATCTGGAAGAACACCAAACACAGCTATTAATGGGTTAGGAAGGATTGTGACACCAAGGCTGTCTGAAAGCCATTTAAAGATTTTGGTCCAGAATGATGTTAATTTGGTGCAGGCCCAAAACATGTGACCCAGTGAGGCTGGAACTCGATTGCAGCGTTTGCAGGTTGGATCTTGCCCTGCAAACATTTTGGACAATTTTAAACGAGAGAGATGCACTCGATATATAGTTTTGACTTGAATAATTCTATGCTTTGCGCATATGGAGCCTGAGTGAATTCTGTGCATTGCTACTTTCCATTCCTTTTCTGACATGTTGAGTGAGAGATCCTTTTCCCACTTTTCTCTTGGATCTTTGAAAGGGAGGGACTGTAAAATGGTTTTATATATTACGGAATGCTGTCTGAGTCCTCAAGACTGATCAATATTTTTTCCAGCATAAAGGTAGGTGAGAGATGAGGAAAATTGGGCAGGTTCAATTTAACGACATTTCTAATTTGAAGGTATTGAAAGAAATGTGTTGCTGGAAAGTTAAATTTGGAGTGTAATTGTTCGTAGGATGCGAAAACGCCTATGTACAGATCTCTAAGTGATTTAATCCCAAATGTTTTCCAGACATTAAAAACTCCATATGTTTGAGAGGGTGGAAAAAGGTGGGTCTCGTACAGTGGTGCCACAAATAAAAGCTTCTCTATCTTAACATATTTCCTACATTGGTTCCATATTCTGAGTGAGTGAAGCACAACTGGGTTGTTAGTATATTGGTGATAACTTGTATTTATTGGGGTGCAAAGCAAGGAGTGTAAATATGTACTGCAGGATTTTATTTCTATTGAGGACCAAGCCTGTGTATGTTCATCTATTTGTGTCTGCGTCCAGGTTTTTATAACTTGTATATTTGCTGCCCAGCAGTAAAATTTAAAGTTAGGTAGAGCCATGCCGCCTTCCACCTTAGGTCTTTGTAGGGTCGCTCTTTGGATAAGTGGATGTTTTGAATTCCAAATAAATATGGTTATGGTTGAATCTCATTTCTTAAAAAATGATCTACTGAGGTATATTGGAATGTTTTGAAATAAAAAGAGAAGCTTAGGAAGGATATTCATCTTAACAATGTTAATTCTTTCAGCTAAATTGGAGATGGAGTGTAGACCATCTATGCAAGTCTTGCTTAATCTTTTTCCATACAGACAGCAAAATTTTGTTGATAAAGAGCTTTATGTTTACTTGTGATGTTTACCACTAGGTACTTAAACTGATCTGCGATGATAAAAGGGAAGGTGTCCAATCTAATATTGTGTGCTTGAGAATTCACTGGGAATAGCACACTTTTATTCAATTCGATTCTGAGACCAGAAATCTTTTGAAATTCTATTAGAGCTGTTAGGACTGCAGGCACAGTATTTTGTGGATCTGATACTGTATATACAGTACCATATCATCTGCATATAGAGAAACTTTCTGTTCCAGTCCTTCTCTGATAATCCCCTTTATCTCATAAGCATTTCGACAGTGAACTGCCAGTGGCTCAATGGTGAATGCAAAAAGCAGTGGTGACAAGGGGCATCCTTGCCTGGTACCACGCTCTAGTTTAAAGTACAGTGGAACCTCAGTTTACGAGCATAATTCATTCCGGAAATATGCTCGCAGTCCAGAGCACTCGTGTATCAAAGCAAATTTCCCCATAAGAAATAACGGAAACTCAGATGATTCGTTTCACAACCCAAAACTATTCATATAAAAATGATTAATACAAAAGCCATCCATCCATTTTCCAACCCACTGAATCTGAACACAGGGTCACAGGGGTCTGCTGGAGCAAATCCCAGCCAACACAGGGCGCAAGGCAGGGAACCAATCCCAGGCAGGGTGCCAGCCCACCGCAGGACACACACACACACACACACCCACACACCAAGCGCCAATTTAGAATCGCCAATATACCTAACCTGCATGTCTTTGGACTGTGGGAGGAAACCGGAGTACCCGGAGGAAACCCACGCAGACACGGGGAAAACATGCAAACTCCACGCAGGGAGGACCCGGGAAGGGAACCCAGGTCTCCTAACTGCGAGGCAGCAGCGCTACCACTGCGCCACCGTGCCGCCCTTAATACAAAATATTAAGTAAAAATACATAAAACAAATTAACCTGCACTTTATCTAGTGAGTTTTTAAACTCTTGTGGGATTCCACCCAACGGGACGACACGTGGAAGAGTGTCCCAAAAGCAATCGCAGTCTCCCAGTGCTGTATCAGTTCGCCGAAAAAATTGCGGACATGCTATAAGCGCCTGTCGTCGATGGGTGATACAAGGAACATTATAAATGCGCAGGGCACAGTATTACTTAGCCACGACCCTCCCTGACTGCTGTGTCTGTGTATAGGAGAGTGGCAGATCCCGCTACAATAAATAACCGCGCTGTTGCTGTTTCAAGCTGAATAAAGCTGGTGTTGCTAAAGTACTGAGACTCAGCTTTGTGTTTTGGGGTGCAAGACGGGGACTCACACGTCACAGCACGCGCGCACACACACAAAAAAATCAATGCTGTAGTAAACAGTATACACGCATACGGATGTTGACTAGATGAGTGAGGCACGCCAAGACGGAGAATAGCAGACGATTGCCCACAATCCCGCAGCGAGAGAGAGAAGAACCATCAGCTAAGTTGTGATCACATGATGCTCAGCGGACAAAGCGTATACATACTATTCGTATTGCAAGACCTTATTAAAAATTTTACCTCTTGCAAAGCACTCGTAAACCAAGTTACTCGCAAACCGAGGTTCTACTATATTGTGAATTAATGGTGTTAATACAAACTGAAGCTTCTTGATTGGTATACAATAGATTGATCCATGCACAAATGTTTGGCCCAAACCCAAATTTCTCCAATGTAGTGAAAAGGTAGTTCCATTCGACCATATCAAATGCTTTTCCTGCATCCAACGATAATAATATCTCCGGGGTGTTTGACTTTGTGCGTGAATATATTACATTAAACAGATGTCAAAGATTGGAAGCTAAGTGTCTGCCTTTAATAAATCCAGTTTGGTCTTGAGATATTACCGAAGGCAGCACTTTCTCCATCCTTCTAGCTAGGACATTGGAGAGTATCTTAACATCATTATTCAGAAGTGAAATTGGTTGGTATGATGCACATTGTAATACGTCCTTATTTTGTTCAGGAAAGACAGTAATTAGATAGATAGATAGATAGATAGATAGATAGATAGATAGATAGATAGATAGATAGATAGATAGATAGATAGATAGATAGATAGATAGATAGATAGATACTTTATTAATCCCAATGGGAAATTCACAATAGATAGATAGATAGATAGATAGATAGATAGATACTTTATTAATCCCGATGGGAAATTCACAATTAATGCTTGGCGAAAAGTTTGAGATACAATTTTTGTTTCTCTAGCTTCTGTAAATGTTGCTAATAGAAGGGGAGCTAGCTGAGTTGAGAATTTCTTATAAAATTCGTTAGGGTAGCCATCAGGGCCTGCTGCTTTCCCACTCTGAAGTTAGTTTATAGCATCTCAGTAATTCTGATAGTGCCAGAGGTTTATCCAGTTCCTCTGCAGTAATAGCATATATTTTAAGTTGAAGCAAAGGCAATGCATATGCAAAAGTTTGGTAACATCAGTTTAGCCATTTCTACATGATTGGTGAGCAAACAAGCAGACAAACAGATTACGATTTTAATTATATCAATTAAGCAAAAATGTAGGATTTAAGAGAACTGGATAGTCTTTTATAGGAAAACTGGAGTACATAATGATGAGGTTTAAAAGGTCAAAAGAGGCAGATGGAAAACTACAGGATATGGAGATGTGATATGATTAGGCTCCAGGGAGAACACAACACCCACTTCACTGAGAGAAATGTAAGATGGAAAGTTAATTTCTGTGAAATTGTATACAAACAGGGTGTTGGATAGGAAAATGCAAGACAATGTGCTCTGACCTGATCAGACTCAAATATGGAAAAGCTTTACATTTTTAACAAACTGTGCATATATTTGTGTTAAGTAACTAAATTGCAAATGCAGCTGAAAACGTTGAGTCATGCTAGGCTGATTGCCACCTAGCAGTATTATGTCAGCTGTTAAAGAAGGATGGTCAATTAATGGCTTGATATGACAGCTTTCAATTCAGTATGAAGTGACTGGCAGAGTTCAAAACAGGGCAAATTGTCGTTACATCAGTCAAAACAACTGCAGAGTTAATTTATGTGTCGGGGTAAAGTCTCAGAAAAAATGACAGCATACGCCACACACAGACAGACAGCATCTGCAAACAGTGGTCATAAGTCGAGCCTCACCATCATAGATAGATGCTTCATAGGACAGTTGCTAAAAGCCACAAACAGATTCAAAAATTAGCACCTAACTGGGTTAGCACCTCTGTGACCCAGCCTTACAAAAACTGCAGACTGTAAACTTCACAAAGACAGTATTTATGGCCATTCTGAAACCACTTGTATACACAGCCAGTGCACATAGAGAGAAAAACTGCAATAAGAAGCACAAATCTGGTTCACACATCAGTAGAACAAAATTAGTTAGGTCTCTTGAGTCATCTTTCATCCAATTTCATCCATCCAGATTGGGTTATATTTGGAGAAAGCCAAAGGATGCCTTCAACTGACACTATCTGATGCCAGCCGTTAAATATGTCAGGGAAATCATTAGGTCCAATGACTGCTCTGCATGGCTGTATAATAGCCCAAGAATACGATACATTTTCCAGTATATATTGCCTCAACATGTTTCATAATTTAAGGATAAGATGACTCTGTACTCACTAATTTCACCGTAGTTTCATGTACAATAGAATTAGCTCAAAGTCCTTCCATGGCCTGCCCAATCATCAGAGCTAAAAACATCATGAGCCTTTATGAGAGGTTCTGGAGTGCAGAGTGTGAAGTGAATTTCCACCTGTTTCATACCTCCAAAGGAACAGTGAAATATCCCACAACACAAGCCATGGCAGCATTCAAGATTGGCCTATATGTTAGATTAAGTATTTCTATTATTTTGTCCACCTCATGTACCTTATATTCAATATTTACAGAATCCATGCTTGTTACATAATATTTGCTACAGGACTTTTTAAATGTATTTAAAAGTAAAATAAGCTGCTTCAGGTTTATCAATGTAGACAAGCAGCTTTTGTCCAGCCACAGGAAAGGGGAAGTACATGCAAGGGAAATAATATTTACCTGTGTACCCAGATAACCCTGGTCCATTCGTGTTATGTCAGTAAGAGTGCTGGGGAGGCTGCGTAGGTCAATTTTGCTGAGCATATTACCAAACTGTTTTCTCAGCTGTAGAGGAAGGTCATTGTGTCTAAAATAGCAGAAAAGGTTTGGAGAGTTTCAACATTCTGTGGTATACTGATAATAAACAGTGAGACATGGCAACCTGAAAGATTACAGAATGATGACACTGCAAATAATATTGCCAGTCTGTCACATTCCCTTAAAAAGCTATCATTCTGTAGGAAATGGCTAGGTAGCCAGCACATACAGACCAAGGTCTAGCAAACACCAATTTTTGGCAAGGACAGAGTACTCTTTTCATTATAGATGCATTAATACCATCTCCTTAGTGACCATCTTGTCTTAGTCATACAAAGCATGGCATCTTCTTTTCTGCTCATTGTTTTTCATGGTCATAAAGAGCTTTCCTGCAGCACTGGGTACATAGTAGGCTCAGTCTCAGAAAGCAGGACGAGTCCACCTCATTATACACACACACACACACACACAAACAAACAAGGAGAATTCAAAGTCACGAAAAGCTCCACAATGACAGAGAATTGCCTGGGATTTTACACTTTCTCTTTAGCTTCTTCGCGACTATCAGTCTTAATGGCTGACTGACTTGATAAAAACAGATATATAAAAAAGTACTTTATTAATATTCATCCAAACCTTTCTGAACCCATTTGATGCAGTACAGAGATGTGGGAACTGGAGCTTATACAAAGGTGTAAGTCCACCTCTTGCAGCCACCCACATTGGGTCATTTTAGAGTCACCAATCAACTTAACAGCAGTTTTAAGATTTGGGAAGAAAATTGTAATAGCTGAAAAAGAAGCCAAAGAGAAGAATGTGCAACTGGGATACAGACCCTGGAGTCCGGGCGGGATACTGGCTAACCAATGTGTCACAATGGTTGCCTTACTTGAATAATATACTGGGAGAAAAGGAACTACTTGAAGCTATTTAGGCTAACAAGCTGCCAGCACAGGCAGCAGGTTCAGGTAAGCCCACCCAACATGTTTTCCTCTCTGTGGTCACATACCCATCGATTACACGTTCCTCAGCCATAAGGCGCAATGCTCTCTCTTTCAGGCTGCCTACAGAGGGTGAAGGGAACAGCAGGAGCAGGAAGCACATGGTGATACCTTGGACAGCTTCGCCCATAAGGGTGCAGGTCATGCTATACTTTGGGCAAATCACCTGAAATCACAAAGACACCAATAACAACACCATTCTATGGAAAAATTATTCCCCGCTCCACTCTTCAGACATAACCACATGTTATTGTTTTACAACATGTAACCTTAAATGTATGGAATGGGGATTATTTGCAATTAATCAAAAGAAACATCTGACGTTAAAACACAAACCCTTCTGAACTAGTTGTAATTTTTTTACATTTGTTCAACTTAGTAAAAATGTGATCACCAAAAAACACTGTTGTGATTCAAAGAATTAAACCAGCATGTGGTTGAAGGTAAGACCCAGACAGTTCATCAAAAGATACCTGGACAACCTGGCTATTAGCCATCTGGATGAGCTTAATGACTGAATGAACTCACATTTGTAAAACTGCTTAGGTTCTAAATCAGGAAATGGCTCACTCCTTAAGCATTTGCCCCCTTTGCTGGGACATGTAGTCATCTTTAGAAGTTACATGTTTAGTTAAATGTTGTCCATTTTTACTGATCATGTGATAATTATGACTTGAAAAATGAAAAGGAAATACAAAGAGCACTGAGAAATTGCACACAGACAGCGATAACCACTACAATATACAACTGTAAAACTATGCAACACAAAAGACAGCGTACCCCAATGACCAGATATATTCAGGATCCTGATGTGCACCAATGGAGAGTTCAGGCCAAATGCACCTGCCTCTGAAGCATTTCACAGTGGGCTGGCACAGCTCCTAACCACAAGACAACAAGAAGAGGTCAAAGTGGAGGAAGTTGAAAAAACACATAACGCTCCATAAAAAAGAAATGGAGAATATACTGTATGATACAAGAGTGAATGTGCAGAAAACAAGGTGTCCTAAAAGAAAGGAGTATACGAAAAGGAGTGAAGGAGACGTTAAGGAAAGACAGTGGAGAAGGAAAAAATTGTGCTGGTAAGAACTGGCTGCTAACAGAGAAGAGCAAACAATTAATCAAAAAGCATTTGAGATACTCATGAACCAAGGAGAAAATAACTCTACACTCTGATTGTCAGCACTACAGTTGGTGCGCGTGTGTCACATGGATCAAAGTCTCATGTGAAATGTGGTGTATCAGCATGTGGATACTCCGACATAAAAAGGACTGAGGAAACACGGGTGGAAAATACAAAGCATGATGTAATTACTTTGTAGGGAGTGTATCACGCCACATTTCTCTTGAGGAGTATGTTACTGTTTATCTATTGTCCCATTCTACAGATACAAAAAGCACTATTGTTATATAGATCAGTGCTTCCCAAACTCGACCCTGGGGACCCCCTGTGGCTGCAGGTTTTTGTTCCAACCAACTTGCGTTTTTCTTTGGACTCTTAGCCTAGTTAAGTGAGTCATTAGTTCCCAGTTTCTGTGTTTTGGAGTCAATGTAGAGATTACAAACTTAAGTCTGGTAGATTTTTATTAAAATGTAATAAGCAGTTATATGGGGAATATGTAGATTTGTTTAAGTCGTTAACAGTATTTTCAACATAATTTTCCATCTGCTTTTGCAGGTGTTCTGGTTATTTAATTGATTATTCACTAATTAGCGGGTCTGACACTGAAGTTGTTGCTGCTTTCATCCCCCTGGGTGTCTGCTCTGCTGGTTGTTAATTCTCACTGTTAGGGTATAATGAAGGGAGCAAACTACACAGGAAAAGGGGAAAATAACAGGAAAACAACAAAAGAGAGTTACGCATTTACAGCTTTAGAGAAAAACAGAAATATTTCTAATGTCTTATAAATGTAAAGACCATACTGGTGTGTTATTTTGAATGCAGAACAAGAGAAGAGTAAAAAAGAGCAGCTAATTAAATGAGATCAGTTGTTATCGATTATTATCACCGACTGTGAATCTGGTTGGAACAAAAACCTACAGCCACAGTGGCTCCCCAGGATCGAGTTTGGGAAGCACTGGCATAAATGGATAGGAAGAGCACCTTATGATAGATACAACCATATTGTTCTACAAGGCGATACATGTTAGATATACTGTATATATAGTTGGGAATAGTAATGCAAATGTAATACATTGTAGCCATCTGTAAGCCCAGATCTATGGGACTCTGGCCCATTTCTCTGTTGAGTTTTCAGAGCAGCACCTCATAATACCTGGAATGCACTTCACACAATTATTTCTGTTTACTTCTGTGGGGACATCCCTGCTGAAATATTCAAATACAGTACATGGTTTAGTCCCTTGTTGATTTTGCTTGGACTTATCCTCATGCTCTTTCCTTTTCTTGATTGTCTTGTCCCTTAGATACGAGACTACTGGTTGTTGTGCTTTGACATATAGTTTAGAAACTTTCTTAGGTTTATCATTTAGTTATATACTAGCAAAATACTCGCTAGTGTGTTAAAAAAGTTATGAAAAAGAAAAGGAAATTTTAAAAAATAACGTAACATGATTGTCAGGTGGCACGGTGGCGCAGTGGGTAGCGCTGCTGCCTCGCAGTTGGGAGACCTGGGGACCTGGGTTCGCTTCCCAGGTCCTCCCTGCGTGGGTTTCCTCCGGGCGCTCCGGTTTCCTCCCACAGTCCACAGACATGCAGGTTAGGCGGATTGGCGATTCTAAATTGGCCCTAGTGTATGCTTGGTGTGTGGGTGTGTTTGTGTGTGTCCTGTGGTGGGTTGACACCCTGCCCGGGATTGTTTCCTGCCTTGTGCCCTGTGTTGGCTGGGATTGGCTCCAGCAGACCCCCGTGACCCTGTGTTCGGATTCAGCGGGTTGGAAAATGGATGGATGATTGTCAATGTAATTGTCATAGGCTTATTTTAGTATTGGGAGTGAATTTGATGATTGTAAAGAGTTTAATTTATGATTGTAAAAGTTGTGTATGAGAAATGCACATTTTTAGGCAGGGAGCCAACCACGTGGTAGGTGCATGGACAGCGGCCGTGCGGAAAAAGGAAGGGGGACCGGGGACAGACCTTGTGCATCTCTGCCGTGAAATAAATCATCTGTTAACGGAAATAAGGAATGAATCCGATAAAAGGAGAGGTCAGTTTCGAAAGTTCCTTACGGCATAATTGAGAGAAACGCCAAAAAGAAGACATTATTTTCGAAAGTTTGTTACAAAGCATGACACTAAATGAAACATACTTAACGTTTATAAGTACAGTGTAATGGATGAGCATTGGGAAATTTGGGCTTCCTACGTATATTGGAAGTTGCAGAAGTAGTGAGGAGGGTTTCCCCTATCTATATATACAGTTTAGGGGGTACACCCTTGGGTGTTGCAATAGGACATGAAACCTAGCTTCCCACCTATATGGAAAGTGGGAGAATTAGTGATGAGTCAGTAAAGGCTTTACCTAGATAGATAGATAGATAGATAGATAGATAGATAGATAGATAGATAGATAGATAGATAGATAGATAGATAGATAGATAGATAGATAGATAGATAGATAGATAGATAGAGCTAGTGTTAATTTACACATCACAATATTTGTGATATGATGTTCTTTTGTGTTTGATGAGCATTGCATGCTGTTACAGTTTAAAAAAAACTGAATTAATAGGAATACAAAAAAGACAGTTAAGCCTTTAAAGGAATGAAAAAATAGAAGAATTTGTAGTTTCTAACAAATATTAATTTTCACTTCCTGAATTAAGAAGAACAGGACAACATAAGACCATCTAGTTAAACTATATAGAGGTAAGATTACTCTTTGACTGCAAAACTGGCTGGAACAAAAACCTGCAGCCGCAGTAGGGAGCCCAGAGCTGAACTTGAAAACCTCTGATGTATGCTATTTTATCATAAACACAAAGAGAACCATGTTAGTTTATGTATGTATTTATGGATGAAACTGTACCTGAATAGTACATGATTAGGTAAGAATTATAATTAAGGTAGTGGAGCCTGTAGTCCCACAAACTGAATAATCAGGAAAGGGGCTGAATGCAACTCTCTGTGCCCTACTTTTGGATCAGAATGTGTCAACCAGAATTTTAGATGTTCCTCCTCTAAGAGATATGCTTTTGTGACACAGTGTAAAACATGCGAAACTGACTGTGGTCTGGAATGAGTGTGGATGATTATTAATAACCCAACCATTTTTTAACTTGTGTACCTAATTTAGGGCCATAGGGTAGAATGGACCCAAGCTAGAAATCAGAAATAGATAAGGTTTCACTGCAGTGCAGAGTACACACACACAAAAACAATCACAATCATGGCAATCACAATGGTGGCTCTGAGGCTAAGGATCTATACTGGTATCCAGAAGGTTGATGGTTCAAATCTGCTTTGTAAAAGTGACAATGACAATAAAGATCTATCTATCTATCTATCTTACTCTGCTGGGCCCTTGAGCAAGGCCCTTAACCTGCAATTGCTCCAGGGGTGTTTTACAATGACTGACCCTGTGCTCTGACCCCAAGGGGTAAGTGAAAAATAACAAATTCCTAATACAAGAAATTGTATAGAGCTAAATAAAGAACAAATAAATAAATCAGTAGTCCAGTTTAGAGCTCCCAATTAACCTAGTCTTTGGTATGTGTGAAGCTGTATATGCCACCCAAAATAATAGTAATCTGTTTTATATATATATATATATATATATATATATATATATATATATATATATATAATCTGTGTGTGTGTTTGTGCGTACTGTATATGTATGCGATTTATTCTATTCTATTGTATTGTAGCGTCCCTGCCAGGTTGAAGCCCCTTTTTGGAGTGACTGTTGGGTCCAATTGAGGGAGGGCCGAGTACAGCAAGGGGGACTGGCATCGGAGGTATGATTGATGCGGTAAGGGGGTACAGGAGGAGGGTCGAGAGGTTCGTTGGAGAAGGGGCTAGAAGGTTGTGTTATGGGTTACGAAGGCGGCGTTTTCTTCTTTTTCTGTTTTTGTTTTTCTTTAAAGGTGTCTCTCAGGACCGCAAAGAAGTTCTTTTTCTTTTGCTGTTACAACTCTGTGGTTTTTTCTTCTTTACCGTTCAGGTAAACTTTTGTGAGCTTTACTTCGTCCGTCTGGTTTTTTTTTTTTATCATTTTCGAACCTGACGCAGAGGTCGCTACAGTATTATATTGTACAATGCGTTTCTACCTGTGTATTCTGAGTTTTTTATTTTTATTTTTTGCGGTATACATTTCAATGTTCCCCCTGGAGACTGATTAAGTATATCTTATCTAATGTCATTTAATACTCTGTCAGGTCAGATGGCATTGGGCGCCGGCGCTTATTCTCATCTCCAAAGACCGCTTCGGTCCTGGTCGACAGCTTGAGCGCTTCGGTGTCATCTTCTCCAGGTTTCTGGAAACGGATTTTAAAAATTGAAAACGCAACCTCGGGGCTGAAGCTCTGGAAAATCATTTGTTGTGACTGAAAAAGTGTTATAATTTGAAGCTGTTTTGTAAAAATTCTCCGCACCCATTCTTCATGTACAATGTCTAGTTCAGTCACAGGTAACTGGAAACGACACAAACGTTTCAGCTCAGTAGTACAGTGTATGGAAAAGATGGAAAAGAAAAGCTCCGTCAGCTAGTTTTTATCGACTCCCTTTGTCAGTGCGATACAATAACATCAGGACAAGCGGGACAGCGAGCGGTACACCTAAATGCAAACCACCGGACAGTCGCCCGAAATCTGGCACGATATACTGTAATACGAAGCCAAAAGTCTGCAAAGCAAAGCAAAACACAGTTCTCACTTACTTTAATCGGAGTCCGTAGAAGCTCCTAGTCAGTTTAGCTCATTTGTCTTTAGCCAGAGTTTTTAACACTCTTAACTCCTCCCTGTAAAATAGGACACAAACAAGTGCACTGATAACACTTGCAGGCATAGCAAGTAGTTAAAGTTGTTACTATCTGCACTTTACTGCCATCTGCTGGACATTCTTTGATTATACGGTACCGCTGCAATATCTCCCAAAAGAGTGCAGACTGCAGTACCTACGAGGTCAGTCATGTAATGCCCCAATATCACGAAACACCCTCAACTTCATTAACGTAACACCCATCACATTAGACTATGATTAACATTAGGGCCACATTACACTATGGTTAAGATTAGGGTTGTAGGAGGGTTATCTGAGTCAAAGGGCGTTTTGTGACTGACGTTGTGGGCATTACCTGATCTACAGTATGTCATAGGTACAGTATTGCAAGCTGCAGCTAGCCCCTTCTCGCAATAGGGGGGATCTGCAAAGGTAGATTGCTATGAGTACATGTTTGTAATATTTGTAATATTTGACATCCGTAGCAGAGCAACGGGCACTCAGCAGGCTCCTATCAATTATGGAGAATCCACTACATCCATTAAACAGTGTCATCTCCAGACAGAGGAGCAGTTTCAGCGACAGACTGCTGTCACTGTCCTGCTCCACTGACAGACTGAGAAGATCATTCCTCCCCCAAACTATGCGACTCTTCAATTCCACCAGAGGGGGTAAACGTTGAACATTATTCAAGTTATTGTCTGTTTTTTACCTGCATTTTTTATTACTCTTTAATTTAATATTTTTTGCTGCTGGAGTATGTGAATTTCCCCCTGGGATTAATAAAGTATCTATCTATCTATCTATCTATCTATCTATCTATCTATCTATCTATCTATCTATCTATCTATCTATCTATTAGAGACACAGAGAACAGACAGTCTATTGCAAAGTGGCAGTAATTCACAGTGACTAGCCTGATGAGACACAGAGAAGGCTGTCTAGCAGGCTTAGTCATATACAGTGATACACTTCAGGTGGCAAGGGGGTGTTGCGGCGACCATATCAGTCATTAAAACTGGCACACCGCCCAATTTCGGGGGCTCCGCGAGGCTCACTATCTTCTTCATAGATATTATTTCAAACCCCACTTAAACAACTGTAAAAATGCGTACTGATCACAATCACAAAAAGCGTATTAATACAACAAAAAAGGAACGGTGTAGAATAAAAGGTTCAAGAAAACGAAAGATAATTCAAAGCTTGATCGAGTAAACAGATCTTAAGCTTTAACTCATTGGTTCTCAATCTGTGGGGCGGGGGGCGGACCCTCCCGGGGGGCTCGAAGTAACAAAAAGGGGGGCGCGAAGATGTGAAAAAAAGAAAACAAGAATCGAAAATATGAAAAATACATCTATTGAAACCAAAACAAATTAACTTAAACTACATTCTGATACTAGAAAAATATAGAGTTAGATAAATGTCGATAAAAGTTAAGTAGGTATAATAAAATATGCATCTATGATATATCATTAATTTAAAAAGAACAAATTGGTATTAGTGGGCTCCTTTCAAAAAAAACGTTACGGGGGCACAATTAAAACTGTTATGAAAACTCAGGTCGCAAATACTTAAAGGTTGAGAAACACTGCATTAACGAAAACACGACCAGTGACGTGAATAAGAAACAGAAGAAATATGGGCATGGAGCATAGAGCAAACTGATTAGCTACAGAAACAGAGCAGTGACCTGAAGGACAGTTACACTCATTGTGTTCTGGTGTTCAGTTGCATTTGCTGCTCAGGGGGGTTTGCTATGTCAAAAAAGACCGATTCAAATAGTTTGGTTGCTGCTGTAGCTACCAGACAAAAATATCTAACTGTACATTAATATCAAGGGCCTAATAAGGAGTCGGGACAGCCTTTGCCTTCAGAATAGCTTCAGTCTTTCATGCAGTGCTGTCATACAAGTCCTGTATTGTGTGTCCTGGAACACTGCGCCATTCTTCAAGAAAAAAAAGTCCTCTGTTCAAGAGTGTGGAAATCGACTTGACACTCCATGCTACAGAACTCCCCATTTGTATAACTTATCATCAAGGATGTGGTGGTGGGAGCCTGAGAGTTAATCCTATTGTTCGATAACAGTATCTGCTGTCACTGTCCTGCTCCACTGACAGACTGAGAAGATCGTTCCTCCCCCAAACTATTCAACTCTTCAATTTCAACCGGGCTGGGGGTTTGGGGTGGGTAAACGTTAACATTATATAAAGGTATTGTCTGTTTTTACCTGCATTATTATCAATCTTTAATTTAATATTGTTTTTTGTATCAGTAAGGTGCTGCTGGAGTATGTGAATTTCCCCTTGGGATTAATAAAGTCTATCTATCTATCTATCTATCTATCTATCTATCTATCTATCTATCTATCTATCTATCTATCTATCTATCTATCTATCTATCTCAATCCACTGCCATGCTGTCAGGTTCTTTGGCAGCCCTACACTGGGCCTTTCTGAGCCAGGTGTTGGTGTGTATGTTACAGTGCACTGGGGTACACTGGTGTCCCATCCAGGACAGGTTTCTGCCTTGCACATATTGGTCTTGGGGCTGACCTTGATCCTCCACTGCTTCATACCAGGAAAACAAATTAGAAAAATGGATAAAGTTGATTGATTTTTAAGTTTTAACACAGCATTACATCCTGAAAGCAGCTCAAATCCAGGACAGGAGTGGGCTCTACAAGAATTTTCCACCTTACTATCAGACAAAGCACTCCTATTTAACTGCATCTGACTATTTACTTATAAAATGTGCTATGATGTTGCTATTTTGAAACAATCAAGATAGTAAATAACAAAAAAGTATTCCATGTGTTCTCCCCAAAGGTATGTCACCTGGAAACATTAGACTGCCAGTGTAGAGTGGCACATCTGCACCCTGAGATAGATGGACATCAAACGCAGCCTGGTGTTCAGTTCACATCCTTGAGAAGGACATGCAGGTTACAGAAAGTAAATGTGCACTGGCCAGTGAGAGCTCATTAGAACTCATTGCGTTCCCACAGCAGTCCTGTTAGTGACTGACGGATGACCTTAAGGCATCACGTATTAGCTGAGTGCTTCATTTGTCATATTTGGTAAACTTGTTTTCAACTGACTTTCATGTAAGTAAGTATTTTGACAAAACCGACCATTCAGGTCCACCTAATGCTTCCTAACTAACACCATGTTCTTCATGCAGTCTGTAACATTGCATAAAATGTTCAAATTTAATGTAATGTCCTCTTCCACCTGTGTCTCAGTGTCCTCACTTAAGTGTATTCCTTCTTAAAGTGATCCTGTTAGTCATCTTTCTCATTTCCTTCATAATTTTAAACACTTATATCTCCACTTAGACCCCAAAAGAACTGACGCAGCTTTTTTAGTGTTTTTTCATTAATTATGGTCCTAAAAAATTCTTGGATATTATAAAGTCACACTACAGCGAGGGCAGGCAAACCATTAAAAATAATTGTACCTTTTACAGTCTCAAGTTACATCACATCCCATGTTAAATAAGGTCAATTGTTCGTAATACAAATTTACTAGAAGTAGTCCCATTTACATTAACACGTTTAAAACTTTGCAATTACGAAAAAGTACACAAATGCTGTTAACGCTATTTAAATGGAAGAAAACAATGCTTTTCTATGTTTGTCTTCATCAAAATATGCACTTTCTTACTTTAAAATACAAAGGTAAGCAATAGTGTGATATTTGGGTGCAACTAAATTAACCCTTTTGGCCCTGGATTTTCTGTTTTTATGAGAAAAATTATTTTGTGAGATATTTTACCTTTGGGGTGTCTAGGAAGCTCAAAAATGAAAAAAATAATTATCACTGTTATTATTCAATAGCTGCCAAATACTTCAAACTTCTTGAGGAAATAAAACTGAAAGTGGAGCTAGTTACTATGTGGTGCGCACAGCACAGAGGCGTCCATTTTAACTTCCGTGTTTTGCGGACTGTATGCCAGTCTGTCCAGTCTGTGCTAATAAGTAGCATGCCAAGTTCCAAAGGCTGCAAACGTACCTGTGCTTTACCAAAATGGCTACATATTTAAGTTCTGTACTAGTAATAGGATGTCAGGGCTGAAAGGTTTAACTGATTTGAAAGTTGGGAGCTTTTTCTGATATTTATTTGCTATATCAAAGAGGCAGATGTCAGATTTTTGTTGTTTAAGTACTTTCTCACAGTGGTATGTGTGACGTGTGACTGCCATGACCATGTGTATACAGCTAAGCATAAATGCCTGGCACTCTCTCTCTCAAGCTAAATTTAAAACAACAAACATATCAGTAATTGAAATCGCATAACATATTTCTCTATGTGTTTAAAGGATCGGCAACATCCAAGTGAGAGATGCTTTGGGCAGGACGCATTATAGTATCCGTTGATCTATCCATCCTCTAAACCAGGGGTCCTCAACCACAGTCCTGGAGGTCCGCAGTGGCTGCAGGTTTTTGTTCTTACCCGCTTGCTTAATTAGAAAGTAATACTTGCCACTAGTTTAATTTCATGGCTTGTTAGTGCTTTAACTCTGCTATGTCAGGTCATTCTCATATCCTTGATTTTCTTTCCTTTTCTAAGAATATCATCCAAATGATTTGATGGCTAAAACGGAGGAGTAATTCTCAGTCCTTCACTTTTTTCTCTTCACTTTCCTTCCAAGTATTTAATTAAACCCAATAGTGCCTGATGAATACACACAGGTGTAAATGGTAACAAGGTAAAAGGAGAAATGCTGGTCTCTTTTGTCATTTGCAAGTTATTGCTAATTAGGAGCAATTCAAACCAAGACTACAGCTGTTTAAGACTAAAATAAGCAATAAGGGTTCATAATCTTAATGAGCAAAACAACTAAAGTGAAGCAGAAGTGTTACTTGAGCAATTAGTGCTTCTTATTAAGCAATTGGGTTGGAGCAAAAACCTGCAGCCACTGCGGCCCTCCAGGACCGTGATTGAGGACCCCAGGGGTGTCGAACTCCAGTCCTGGAGGGCCGCAGTGTCTACAGGTTTTCATTCGAACCCTTTTCCTAATCAGTGACCAGTTTTCACTGGTAATTAACTTATTTTCCTTTCATTGTACTAGCCCTGTTTTTAAGGATTCGGTCCTCTGAATTGATTCTTTTTTTTTTTCATTAAATGACAGCCAAACAGAAATGAGACTTGAGCTAAATCGAGGCGTCAAACTCCCACCAATTTCACTCCAGTTTCTTAATGAGATGCCAATTCTTGTTGTTAATTAAACTCATTACTTAACTCCATGGCTTGTTGATGCTCTCCTTCTGCCACAGCACACATTTCCAAAACTGTTGATTTTGTTTTTTCTAAGAAAACTGTCAAAATGTTCTTGTGACCTGAGTAGATCAACCTTACTGAGACTTCACCTTTCTTTATTTTCAGACCAGTAACGGTGCACTGCACGATAACATGCAGTGAATACACTTGACCTGAGCATTCCTAGTTTTCATCCTCTTTCTTTCTCTGTATGTTTAGCATTCGTTTGCTCAGAGGTTGATGCGCTTGCTGCTTCCTGAGCAGCACTTGTTTTCTCCACCCTAGCGGCCCACTTCTTCTCTTCTTTCATTGGCATCTTTTCATGGTAAAACGATTAAGGCAGTTTTTGTGTTAGTACTTAGTACGTTTTCCTTAATTTTTTCACTTAAGCTGGCACTTAAGTCTTCAATCTGCCTCAAGAATGATTTAAGAGGTAGGGGAAGTGACGGCGCCTGTACATATGCGCCGCACGGCTGCCCTGCTGTCCGCTGCCAAGAGTTGATTCAACAATAAAATAAAATAAAAAGAGGAATAAACTTGGAGGTCAATCATCACCACGAAAGTGGATAGTAGACGTCACGTAGTATACGTTAGTGTACCAAAGTTGAGGTCAATAGGTCAAACGGTTTGCGAGCTACAGGTGATTTAAAATCCTGGACAGACAAATGAACAGCCATGGTAGCGTATTATATAAGAAGATATTGAATGAACGGCACAGGTGATCTGGTCATGTGGCAGCTTGTTTTGTGTCTCATGATTGTTTGACTGCTAATTAAGGAAAAAGAAACAACTAAGGGGCCTGAGTCAAGTTAATTAAAACTAAGGCAAAAGAAGTTAAATAGCAGCAAAAACTGGTCACTAATTAAGAAGATGATTAGAATGAAAACCTGCAGCCACTGAGACCCTCCAGGACTGGAGTTCGACACCCCTGCTCTAAACCCACTTGTCCAAGGCAGGGATCACAAGGCAGCTGGAGCCGATCCCAGCAAGCAACAGGTGGAGGCAGGAACAACCCCTGGACTGGACGTCAGCCCATCACACAGATGCTAATCTCAATTTAGAATCGCCAGTTCACCTAACTTGGCATGTCTTTGGACTGCGGAAGGAAAGCCACCTGGAGCCACATGCAAACTCTATGCAGGGAGCACCCAGGGTGCATTCCCGGGACTCCTTCCTACGAGGCAGCGGCATTTATCACTGTGTCACTGTACGCCTACGTCATTGGTTGTTAACATATTTACATTAACCGTGGCCTTAAAAATTGAAGAAAAATACCTTTTTTTTTTGAGACACATTTTAGTAACTTGGTGCATCTGTGCACCTCTTTAACTCTGCCCATAAACGCTAGTGAAAATTAAGAGGGGTGTCAATATTAAAAGCATAAAGGATTATAACAGAAGCAGAGACCATATATGTACATTTTGGAAGAAATATTTGGGCAGTTTGATTGATTGCCAATGCAAAAGTAAACACTGAAATTCTAGAAATTAAGCTGTGAATTTAGCATGGCCCCACTGACACAACAATTATTTAAACCAAGCAGCTCTTCTTTGTACTTTTCTTAACAATGGATGGCCTTCTTATGACCAGGGATCAATTCTGGCAGTCATACAGTGTAAGCAGGTCTTCTCTAAACAAGGATTCTGCATGTGCACATTTGCTGGATTGTGGACAGTCTAAGATTGAAGGTTAGCTCAGCTATTGTGCGTGTTGGTCTGAAATCTGCCACATTTAATTGCTTCAGTCCAACTGATAACATTCACAAGTACAGAATGCTAGTCTAAGATTTCTGAAGCCTAAATTGTCTGGTCACTCTGTCCAGGGTTTGTTACTGCCTGGTACTCATGGCACATAATGAGATCGGAACAGGCCATGGATGGCAACTTTTCATAGTCCGAGGTCTGACAGATTTAGTCTCTGTGATGTCCTCCCCAGCTTCAGTAGGCATTTTCTTGTGTGTTATTCCTGACACCATTGTGTCTCCCTAGGAAAATGCTGTCCAAAAGCCTTGTGGCAGGAACACAACTGCTTCTGCCATGGAGTCAGAATGTTAGCAGACGCCAACTGCAGAGCCATAAATTGCAGCAGGCATCACTTCCCAGCAGGAAAACAGGCAGTTTCTTAAAATAAAATAAGGATGAGGCCCAGCTGAGTGTCAGGAGGACTTGGCACAAGAAAGGCTGACCCAGGAAATCAATTCAAGTTCTCAGAAACCATTACAGGGAACAACTCAGGCCAGACATCATGCTGGAATCTGAAATATCAAAATAGGTGATTAAGCAGGAGCAGAAAATACCCTGGGAAGACAGATGGAGGAGGCCAATGAGAGGAAAATGGCCAAATACAATGGCTTGCTGAACAAGTATTACAGTCAGGGATAGTGTTATGAGGTGCCCATTGAAATGGGCTGCACAACGTTTGCAGGTCAGTTTCCCTGCAAAGCCCAGCTTGTAATTGGTGTCACAGTGGCTCACTGGAGGAAAGCTATGCAAGGTTTGAAAATGGTTGCGGTTCAAAAGGAAGAATCTGTTGACCAACAAATACATACCATACCATACCATTTTTATTTGTTAAGCGCTTAAAAACACAGCATTACAACTGACCGAAGCGCTGTACAGTTAAAACAAGCAAGACTAAAAGCAAAATATTAAAAACAAACATTAAGAGAGAAATTAAAACAGAGACACTAAAAAACAGGTCAGAAAACCCAATAAAACAGAGAAATAGCAAAAAGCAAGTGGAAATAAGACAGGTTAAGAATTAAAAGCCAATGTGAAGAAGTGAGTTTTTAGGTGTGATTTGAATGTGGCGACTGAAGTGGCTTGCCTAACCACTAAAGGTAAGGAGTTCCAGAGCCTGGGTGCACAGACAGAAAAAGCCCTTTCACCACGAGCTTTAAAATGTGCCTTGGGAACGGTTAGGAGCAGCTGATCTGCGGATCTAAGAACACGAGGGGGATTGTGACGATGGAGCAAGACACTCAAGTAGGCAGGGGCTAGACCATTTAGTGCCTTATAGGTTAAGAGGAGTATCTTAAAATCAATTCTGAAGCTAACCGGCAGCCAGTGTAGGGTTTTTAAAATCGGTGTAATGTGTTGGCTTCTGCTGCTTCCAGTTAAAAGAGTGGCTTTACTAATACCATATAGGCAGGAATTAGAATAGTTGAGCCGGGACGTAATGAATGCATGGATTACTGATTCCAGGAGGTGGTAAGGCAGAATTGGTTTGAGTTTGGCAATTCGCCTGAGATGGAAAAAGCAGGATTTTACTGTGCTGTTGACTTGAGCATCCATTTTCAGGACCATATCCATTTTGATTCCAAGATTAGAAACAGACGAAGTTACTGGAATGGGAAGAAAGTCGAGGCCAAGTGGTAGGGTCTGTTTGCGGTCGGGACTAAAAACAATGACCTCGGTTTTTGAATCATTCAGGTGAAGGAAGTTTACAGCCAGCCAGTCCTTAATGTCAGATAAGCAGTTGAGAAGAGGTTTAGTGGAGTCAGTTGACTTGAGGGAGAAATAAATTTGGCAGTCATCAGCATATAGGTGATACGAGATTGCATGTTTTCTAAAAATTGCACCTAAAGGCAGGATGTAAATTGAAAAAAGTAGTGGCCCCAAAATGGAACCCTGGGGGACACCACATGGGAGTGGGACTGATTCAGATGAAAAATCATCTAGCATGACTCTAAGAGTCCTGTTGCAGAAATATGACCTGAACCAGTCGAGGGCTAAGCCAGATACACCAGCCCAGGATTCGAGTCGGGAGATCATGATGTTGTGGTCGATTGTGTCGAAGGCAGCAGATAAATCGAGAAGAACCATAATCACGTAGAGTCCTGAGTCCAATGCCAAAAGGACATCATTTAGGACACGTAAATGCGTGGTTTCTGTGCTGTGTTGGGGCCTAAAGCCTGACTGAAAAAGGTCCATTACCTGATGGTCCTGTAGGTGGTGAATTAATTGCTCATAAACTACTTTTTCGAGTAATTTTGACAGGAAAGGTAGTTTGGAAATTGGACGAAGATTGGAGAAGACGGCAGGGTCAAGATCAGGTTTTTTCACGATTGGATGTACAACTGCGTGTTTGAAAGCACAAGGAACTGTAGCCGAAGATAGACTACTAGTTATGATCTTTAAGACATCATATCGAATCACAGGAAAGACATCTTTCAGCAGACTGGATGGCACCACATCGTCCGGAGAGCCCGAAGGCTTCATAAATGAAATTCAAGACAGAGTTTGATTACCCATACTGTATCACACAAGAGAGGTGGTCTGATGTTGAAAGACCCCAAACACCCACTGACCCGAGGCTACATCACCGCTGAAGTACTCAAGTGTATCTGCTTTCGCTGGGATAAACTGAGGCCCAGGTTGTGGATATGACCAACACTACCTACCAGATCAGCAGTCCTTTTGAGGAATTCTGGTTACAAAGAAGCACTCTGTCATTTTCAGGAATTAATCTTTGGAGACCTGTACCCAAAAGGCTTTTAATATCAAGTTAAATTACAAATATATTTAAAGTGTGACTTTGTATTTGCTTCTCTTGGTGCTATGCTGGGAAAAACTTTGTATGTCTTTGACTCTAACTAGAAAAGGCATGGGTCCATAAGATCGACAGATGGTTGTTTTTTGTTCATCCATCTCCAAGACAAGTATGGCAGATGGACATGTGAATCTACATTGTGAGAGAGTAAGTAGTGGCATCCCATACAGGATTGGATCCTGCTTTGTACCTAATGCTGCCAAGATAGGCTCTGAACCCCCATGACAATGGGGGATTATGTAGTTTTGAGAAATTAAGATGATCATCCACTAAATGACAAATGCACTACTCGTGTATAAGAATTTATAACATTGTGATAAAATAATCAGTACTCACAATAACTACTGTATGTTTGCTCCCCAGAATAATGTCATCATCTTTCTGGTATATTCCAAAAGTCACGCTTTTTAACATCATGGTACCTAATCCATTTCTGTTAAAATCCACAGACAGACCAGTTTGACAGAAAAAGCATCTAAGAGATTAAAGTGTCATGGAAACAGAAAAACCATACAAACCCATTGTCCAATTTTAACAGGCAAAATTATAAAATAAAATGCTTCACTCACAGTTATTGCTTTGCCGTAGACAGGTCAGTTTGCCCCCATGCTGCAGGGTGGGTTGTGCAGGTGAAGATGCTTAGCAGGACTCCGTTTTCTTTCCAGCACAAGGCCTGTATTCATGTAGATGTTCAGGCAGATATGGATTTCTAAGTCATGGTAAATATTGCAGTGGTCCACGTGAACCTGCCAGCCCTTTATAATTAGAAGGTAACCCAATTACATTAAGTTGTGGGGCATTAAAGCTTTCAAAGCTTTTCAGATTGTGATTTGAAAAAAAAAACAAAAAAACAAATGACCTCTGCAAATATCTCTTTACATTTTACTGTCAGTTGTCAGTCTGGATTGGAAAGATATTTGACATTATTAATTTAACAGTTTGCAGCCCACGGAAAGAAGTACACGTGTTATCACCGTGGACAAGCAAAAGCACCACTGTTTGAATCGTCTGCCTCCAAGTTCAGTTTTTCCATCAAGCTTACAATCTCATCCTCTTCTGTGGATTGACGGAAACTTGTTGCCTCAGCTCCTGCCACATTCTGGTCCTTTAAAGTCCTCTCCTTCAAGTCCATTGAGTTGCGCAGGTCTACAAAATTTACGTGACTGTCTTCTTTAGCTGTTCCCAGGAACATCCTGGAAATTTGGGTCTCCTGGCCTGCTCGTGTCATGTTCCCCCCTATTAAAGAAATGTTGTTGGTGAGAGTTGCACCCTTGTTCATCATGGCTTGAAGCTCTTCCCTTAGCGCCTTGCTCTCGGCCTCACGCTGAAGACAACGACTTCTCTCTTTCATGAGCTTCTCCCTCAGAGCTGGTAGTTCCAGCTCCTTCAAGCGAAGAACCTCCCTCTTCAAAGAATTAAGGTCCTCCAGAGCAGCCTCCTTCCACATTTGCAGTCCGCACAACTCAGTGTATATTGCCTGCTTTTCAGCCTGTACTGTGCTCAGGAGCTCAATAGTGCTCTTTGCCTCTGGGATGATCTTGCACATTTTTCCCTCAACTTCCTTTGTGTATTCTTGGAGGACAGCATACTTTTTCAAGATAGCTGCATTTTCTGTCTTCAGAGTTCTCTTCTCTGTCTCGCTCTGCAGACGCCGAGATGTCTCCTCATTTAGTCTCTCCCTCAGAGCCATCACATCGTCCCCCTCCCCAACTTCCAGTTTGCATTCATTGACAAAGTTAATTTCTTTTACCATGCCTTTCTGGTCCCTCAGGGAGCTCTCCTTCCAGTTCCTCAGCTTGCAGAGCTCCTCATGCATTCTTCGCATTTCATTACTCATGCCTTCCCAGAGCTTGCTGATATTCTGGACATCTGCAAGGATTTTACACGTGTTCTCTCCCACTACTGACATGTTCTCAATGAGCACAGAGCATTTCTTTACAATGGAGTTGAGGTCATCTTTGAGGGCCCAGCTCTCAACCTCGTGCTGGTAGCATCTGGCCCTCTCTTTAGAGAGCTTCGTCCTCAAAGATGGCAGTTCAACCTCTTTAAAATGCCTTAAATAATGGACCTCTGTCTCTAATAATCGTAGATTTTTGATTGCAGCTTCCTTCCACAATTTCAAACTGTAAAGCTCTTCAAACATAACCTGTTTCTCAGTCTGTACAGCATCCAGGAGCTCCATAGTTCTGTGTGTCTCTGGGATGATTCTACCCATCTCTGCCTCCACCTGATTAGTGTATTCTCTAAATGGGGTATACGCCTGCATGATTTCCTCTCGGCCTGTCCTCGGGCCATCACGCTCACCTTCATTTTGATGGGATTTGTCTGTCTCCATGCTCAGCCTTTCTCTCACAGGTCTACTGTCATCCTCCTCTCTGTAATCACTAAGGAATTTTGCATCTTTTCCCAAAGTCTTCTGGTCTTTTGAAAAAGTTTCTTTCCAGCTCTTGAGCTGGCAAAGCTCTTCGTACATTGCCTGGTTCTGTTTTTCTGCCTCTATCAGGAGCTTCATGGCATTTTGTGCTTCTTTCATGACACGATAAGTGTTGTCTCCCACTGCTGCCATGCTTTCTATGAGTGTGGCACATTTGCTCACCATGGTGTTGAGATCTTCTTTCAGTGCCTGGCTCTCTGCTTCTTGTTGACGCCTTCTGGTCTGCTCCTCACTGAGCTGCTCTCTTGCAGACAAAAGTTCTATGCCCATGGACTCCTTCAGGAATCGATTCTCTTCTTGCAATTCTTTCATTTCTTTTACAGCAGTTTCCTCCCAGGTCTTCATGCTACCAAAATCCCCCTCCATCTCCTCTTCCATTGCCTCCATCTCATCATCTTCTTTTTCCTCCTCCCTTATAGATTCTTGAACCACAGTCTGAGTTTCAGTTAAATTCTCTTCCTCAAAGGGTACAATCTCAGGGTGCTTGACACTCACACTGGTTTCAGGATCTTTAAGTTCCTGTGGCATCTCCTGTTTTGATTCATCTTCAGGGGCAACACTGGCCTTCTCTTCTTTCTCGGCTCCCTTCTCCTCTTCTTTTGTCACCACTGGTCCATCTTCTGTATTTTCATCATCACCAGGGTTCTTCAGCGTTATCCGACTCCAAAAGTTTGAGAATGACTTGGCAATATATCCTGGCTGCTCCTCTTCTTCATTACCCGCCATTTAGATCTGAAAAGCAGAAAGACAATAAATAAGCATGAGAAGGACTGAGAAAGCATTTAACACAAAGGGAAGGCAGAGACACAAGAAAGTCAGCCAAGCATGTTCTCTTAAGTGTCTGCATTTGGTGCCCTTTGGTCATTTGTTTCATACTAGTTAAGACTGTAAGTTCACTGAATGTGCGTCACATAAAGTTGGTCCATGTGTTTATTTTAAGAGTACAACTTTCTAAAGATGTGGCAGCAAACATTATGCTCCATTTCTGTTGGGCTTTAACCTCTATGCATTAACCACAAGCATGACTTAGGCTCAGAATTATGTTATTACAGTTAAGCCAGAGTCAGAACCCAACCACAGGGGATGCACAAACCAGTGTGTTTCTTTGTGCCGGTCCCAATAACAGATAAATGGGGAAGGTTATATCAGGAAGGGCATCAGGTGTAAAATTTTACCAGGATCAATATGTGGACAACAATACAGATTTCCATACCAGATTGGTCAAGGCCCAAGTTAACAAAGGCCACCACCAGTACTGTTAGCCAGCAGGATGCTGGCAGAAATTGGGCTACTGATGGTGGAAGTAGGAAAAGAAGAAGGGGTAGGCATGTCCGGAAACAGAGGGAGAAGAGGAAGGTTAAGAGAGTGATGGAAGTAAGGGTAGGAACTTTGAATATTGACAGTATGACTGAAAAAGGGAGAGAATTAGCTGATATGATGGAGAGAAGGAAAGGTGATATATTGTGTATGCAAGAGACCAGATGGGAATAAGGTCAGGTGTATTGGATGCAGGTTTAAATTGTTCTGCCATGGTGTGAATGGGAAGAGAAATGGGGTAGGTTATCCTGAAGGAACATTGCGTCAAGAGTGTTTTGAGGTGAAAACAGTGTCGAACAGAGTGATGATTATGGAGGAGATGGAGGTTGGGAGAATGTTCTGCTAGCACATTCCTGCAACCACCACAAAATGAACCACCTGAATTGGAACCCGTGTGCAGCGGGTGACACCTCAACCCCACTCTGGAACAGTGTGAGGTTTTTTATGGTGGCTGGAGTGCCAATTCTGTCACAAACCCCGAGATTATGAAGCTGGAAATTGAAGGTGTGATGATGAATGTTGTTACAGCATATGTCCCTCAAGGTTGGTATGCAATGGGTGAGAAAGAAGATTTCTGGAGTGAGCAGAGATTGTACCCAAGGGAGAGAGAGTGGTGATTGGAGTGGATTTCACTGGATATGTTGGTGAAGGGAACATAGGAGACAAGGAGGTTATGGGTAGGTATGGTGTCAAGGAGAGGAATGCAGAAGGTCAGATGGTAGTGGATTTTGCAAAAAAGGATGGATGTGGCTGTGGTGAATCCTTTTTTTTATCCCTTAAACCACCGGAACTGGCTATAGTCGGTTCCCAATGCAATTTGCCATTACACCAGAGCCAAGTATATTCGTCGATGTACATTTATTGAACGCCGCAACCAGCTTTACTCTGTTCCCAGTGCAATTTGCCAACACACCGGAGCTGATCAGTCAGTGCCACACATTTGTTGAGCACTGCTAGCCCCTGCAGCACTGCAGCATCACTGTCCCTGGGATTCAGCCACTACATTAGACTAGCCTGCAAGCATCAGCATTGGTCTCTGTGTGCTTGTGTGCAGCCAGTTCAAGCACAGTTGGCTCAGTGATATACTGAATTTTATCAATCAGTAACAGTTGCACCTTGTGCATATAATAATAAGATTGTTGCTGTAGTTTTTTTTATAGTTTTTACAGTTCATTTGCAGTGTGTAAAATGATCAGTGTTGCAGTAATTGTGATGCTCTTTGCATGAAAAAATATGTGTTCCATTCAAATTTAACTTTTTCTTGGTAAATTGTGACATTTCCTTAAAAAGTGCAGCAAAAAAGTATTTGGCGTCCAGGGGTGCTTTAACCCCCAAGTATGTGGCAGTTTAAGGGTTAAGAAGAGGGAGGAACACAGGGTGACGTACAAGAGTGGAGGAAGATGCACACAGGTAGATTACATCCTATGCAGAAGAGTTGATCTGAAGGAGACTGAAGATGAAGACTGCAAAGTGGTGGCAGAGGAAAGTGTAGTTAGGCAGCATAGGATGGTGGTCTGTAGGATGGATAGATAGATAGATAGATAGATAGATAGATAGATAGATAGATAGATAGATAGATAGATAGATAGATAGATAGATAGATAGATAGATAGATAGATAGATAGATAGATAGATAGATAGATAGATACTTTATTAATCCCGATGGGAAAGTCACATTCTTCAGCAGCAGCATACACGGAGCTGCTGAAAAGGCTGCCACTCACGGCGGCGCCAGATGACGCTGGATATCAAAAAGAGAAGGAGAGTGAGGGCAGAGCCAAGGATCAAATGGTGGAAGTTGAAAAAGAAAGATTATAAGGTTGTGCAGGGAGGAGGTAAGACAGGCACTGGGTGACCAGTGAAGAGTTACCAGACAGCTGGGAAACTACAGCAGATGTAGTAAGGGAGACAGCAAGAAGGGTGCTTGGAGAGACATCTGGACAGAGGAAGGAGGAAAAGGAAACTAAGTGGTGGAATGGGGAAGTACAGCAGAGTATACGGAGGAAGGGGCTGTCGAAGAAAAAGTGGGATAGTCAGAGAGATGCAGAAAGTAGACAGGACTAAAAGGAGATAAGGCGCAAGGTGAAGAGAGAGGTGCCAAAGTTTACAGAAAAGGTGTATGATGATTTTTATGATAGGTTGAACACTAAGGAGGCAGAAAATAACCTGTACCAATTGGCTAGACAGAAGGACCAAGCTGGGAAAGATAGTCAGCAGGTTAGGGTGATAAAGGATAAAGATGGAAACACACTCACAAGCTCATGTACTCACAAAGAATACTTTGAGAGGTTGATGAATTAATAGAAAGAGAGAGAGAGATAGAGAGAGAGAGAGAGAGAGAGACAGAGAGATATATTCAGAGGGAGAGAGAGCAGGTTGGATGATGGGGAGATAGTGAATCAGGAAGTGCAATGGATTAGCAAGGAGGAAGTAAGTACAGCTATGAAGAGGATGAAGAATGGTAATGCTGTTGGTCCAGATGACATACCTGTGAAACCATGGAGGTGTTTAGGAGAGAAGGCAATAAAGTTTTTAACCATATATTTAATGCAATCTTGGAAAGTGAGAAGATACTGTATCTGAGAAGTGAAGAAGTGTACTGGTACCGACTTTTAATAATAAGAAAGATGTGCAGAAATGTAGTAATTACAGAGGGATAAAATTGATGAGGCCACAGCATGAAGTTATGGGAAAGAGTATTGGAAGCTAGGTAAGAAGGTAGGTAAAGATTAGTGAGCAGCAGTATGGTTTCATGTTGGGAAAGAGCACCACAGATGAGATGTTTGCTCTGAGGATGTTGCTGGAAAAGTATAGAGAAGGCCAGAAGTTGCATCGTATCTTTGTGAACTTAAGAGAGAGCATATGACAGGGTGCCTCAAAGAGAGTTATTGTATGAGGAATTCGGGAGTGGCTGAGAAGTATGTAAGAGTTGTACAGGATATGTACAAGGGAAGTGTGTCAGTGGTGAGGTCTGCAGTAGGAGTGAAGGAAGCATTTTAGGTAGAGGTTGGATTATATCAGGGATCAACTCTGAGCCCTTTCTTATTTGCAGTGGTGATGGACAGGTTGACAGATGAGATTAAACAGGAGTCCCCCACCCCATGAACTATGATGTTTGTGGATGACATTGTGATCTGTAGCGAGAGTAGCGAGCAGTTTGAGGAGAACCTGGAGAGGTGGAAATATGCTGTAGAGAGAGAAGAGGAGTAAAGGTCAGTAGGAACAAGACAGAATACATTTGTGTGAATGACAGGGAGGTTCAGGGGAATGGTGGGGATGCAGGAAGTGGGGCTGACAAAGGTGGGTGAGTACAGCAACGGGGAATGGGGAAGAGAGGTGGAGAAGAGAGTGCAGGCAGGGTGGAGTGAGTGGAGAAAAGTGTCAAGAGTAATTTGTGACAAACAGGTACCAGCAAGCGTAAAAGGGAAGGTTTGCAAGATGGTAGCGAGACCAGCTATGTTATATGGGATGGAGACACTGCCCAAAAAGTAGGAGACAGACCTGGAGGTGGCAGAGTTAAAGATGCTAAGATTTGCACTGGGTGTGACGAGGATGGATAGGATTAGAAATGAGTACATTAGAGGGTCAGCTCAAGTTGGATGGTATGGAGACAAAGTCAGAGAGGTGAGATTGCATTGGTTTGGACATGTGCAGAGGAGAGATGCTGGGTATATACCTACTGAGCCATTAATTGAACACAAGCTTATGGACCAGTGAAGCTGAAATACCACTGATCCATCATGATCCTTATTTTACTGAGTAAATCATATATCCATCCATCCATTTTCCAACCCGCTGAATCCGAACACAGGATCACGGGGGTCTGCTGGAGCCAATCTTAGCCAACACAGGGCACAAGGCAGGAACCTATCCCGGGCAGGGTGCCAACCCACCTCAGTAAATCATATATACAAATGATAAATTATTTCATAATAAAATGACAAGAAGTTGATATCATAAATGCTCTCTTCTAAGACAACCATCAATCCATTCAATTTGTGAAAATGTTTCTTTCTGTAGTGGATCATGGGAAGGAAGCCAGAATGTGTGTAAGTGTAGCTGAGCACATTGTCACTGGCAGAAACAAATCTTGGACAGGATATGAGTCTACTACAGGGCCACCTACTAAATAACCAACCATATTCACCCACACTATTTAGAACCACCACTCTCTCAGCCTGTGACTTTGATTGAGAGGAAACAGGAAACACAAGATGTGTGACATACCAGAGGAGATCATTCAAGCCATCAAGCCCATGAGTGCCTAGGTGGGTAATCAGCTGAATTGAACCCAGTCCCTAAAGTTTTTTCAGATTAGTAGCACTAACTGTTGTGCCACAGTGCCACTCCTCCTTTGCTGTGACCCAACTGAGCTCTAGTACAGCTTGTAGCCTTTAGATTAGAAGCCACATGAAGGAAACTTCTCTATATGCATAGAAGGAATTTCACAGGAATTCTACTCTTTGGAAGTCCTACAGCTTGTCTATTAAACGTATAACAAAAACCACATCATGCTGACAAAGTTACACTCAAGACAAGTGATGATAAACATTACTGAAAAGTAACAAACTGAGGAAAGTCGCAGAAAATTTACTGAAGCACAGTTAGCAGCCGTGAACTTCTGGAAAATGGGGCATCTTTCAAAAGAACATGAGAACATCAGTTATGGTGGACACTCAGGTTTGTGCCAGCTGTACAGTCAGAGGACTAAAAATGAGAAAAACTGTACACTTGGCCATCATGGAGGAGCAGTAAACAAAAAAAGAAATCACAGCTACATTTTGCCACAAGTAATGTGAGATTTCTGAAACCAATGCCTTATAGAGAGAGTGAAAATTGAGACGTCCACTAAAAACCTGTAGCAGGAGTTCACAACTGAGTCTCAACAACAAATCCCATCCAGACTGGCGACACATGAACAATCCTGCCAAGAAGGAGAAAAAGTGGGATGCCTTACCTAGAGAATTACTGTTGAACTTTCTACCACAGATGTAAATATGTGGGAATTTGGATATTTTTGCACCACTCAATTTGATTTGACTTAGATTTTTGTGGAATTACTCCACCATTCACTTCACAAAACACCACAAAGCATCATGGCAGCCACAGTTATGCAGTAAGCATGGTGGATTAGATACTATTCAGTGTCAAGCTTCGTTAGAAATACGATAAAAGTGTTGTATTTGATCCAAATAAAGACAAGGTCTCTCCATATGATTATGTGGTATTATGTAATGCATTACGTTTTTATCATCGGATATGCAAGTAAGAATTTCACCATACTCTGTAAACAGGACAACACTATTACTGCAAAAGTGAATTAAATACATTAAGGCTCCATATGTCCAAATAGGGTGATTTTCGTTTTTATAGAATAGGAGTGTAACACCCTGGTTTAATTCTAGCATAGATGTCATCTGTGCGTTCTTCCTTAGGTATATTTTTTTCCTGATACTTCCATTTTCTCTGACATCCTAAGAGCACACATGATAGATTAATTGCCTACTTTAAATTAGCCCAGTATGGGGGTCCAGAAAATACTCTAGGAATGATAAAAATGCTTGTATAGTCAATCTGTCTTTAAACATTAACTTATTATTTCATTTAGATTTATTATACATAACATAATATTCTCAAATGCTGTTAATCCAAATCTAGATTGTGGAAGCTGGAGCTCAAGGAAGGAAACAACCCTGGATGGAACGGTAGTCCATTACAGAGCCCAGGTATAATATCTGTTTCTTCACATTATTCATTCATTTTCCAGAAGCTCACTATAACATTTGAGACACTGAAAATTATAGTCAGTGCTGAAGCAACTAACCCCAAAACACAAATACAATCTGGATGGAAATTTCTTTGGTAAATCCAATACTGACTTACCAGCGGAAAAAGACAATCTGGTTTAAAAAAAAAAAGAAGATGGTTGTCAATTTAACATGGGGCATTTTGAATTAAAAAAAATGTGTGCAAAGTTCTCCTTTTAAAGAATATCTGGCTTCTGTCATTGACGCTTAGTAAAACAGTCATTTATTGTTACAGATCCCAGTCATCCCTCACTGGTGTTCGGAACCATTAAGTGGAACCACTAGATTGTGAATTTCAGGCACAGATTCGATTGGCTGCTCAGAAGGCCTCTCAGTGCTTGTTGTATAATCATCTACAATTGAATTTAGCATATGGTATTGTGTTCATTGTTGTTTCCACTAGTCAGTGGGCGACATGCAAGTACAGAATCTCCTTGTAATAATGTGTACACATGACAATACATTTGAATCTGAATTTTTCGATAAAAAAGAGCCATCTTAATTGCTAAGCTGAAATGAACAAAAAGCAAAAGTGAACCTCAAACAAATTTATATGCTAGTGATTATAACTATGGAAAATATTAACACGCAATTTTTTCCTTGTAAAGTCGGTAATACAGTATATTCACTAGGAATATTTTAGGCACCGTATTTTAAACTTTTTTTAATAAGAAAATGGTATACAGAATTGATACAGTTCTAACCAAGCAGCCCCGAATCCTTCCCCAACTATGCGATCCTCTCCGTACAGGTAGCAGTTACTCCAACCTATGAGGAAGACCGCGCGAACTCACAAAAGGACGCATCGACAAAGGAGGTTATAGAATCACAAGCCCGCTTCTTCTGGTACAGTACCCCGTTTGGCAGACAGTCATTGATCTCTCCTCTTCTCTCAGTTTCAAGCCACCCAGTAAGACAGTCCAATAGCAAAGCCAGCGAAAATGCAGGCAGGTAACACCGAGCCCGTGGGCAACACTTCTTACATCAACTTGGGACTCGCGGTCACAGACTGGAGCAAAATCCACAAGAACATCACGGGCGCGATGTGCGCCTCCTACCTGCTGCTGCATTTAACACGTACTCTTCAGCTGCAAGGCTCACTCTATGGAACTAAGCGCAGTAGAACGGCACTTATATCGGCATGTGACGTCACTGTCAATGGCTTTGAACTTCATTGACGTCACGTCACATATTAACACTGTAGCTCGCCTATTTCTGAAAGGAGTGCAACTGAGGTTAGGCACATTAAGTTCCTCCGTAAATAGCGTGGCGTAAAGATTTGTGAAATCAATGCCTCCTAATACTGTTTGTTGTGGTTCCCTGGTCACCAGTGGAACATCCCATTGAAACGCATTAACGCACTTTCCCTCTACTTATTTAGTTTGCGTTTTTGATCAATCAATCGATCGGTTTATCGATTGTATATCTCAATCTGGGATTTTTTACAGCGGCATTGGAATTGTGTCATTACGAGTCCCTTTCCACATCTAGCAAGATTACATTACAATATGAAATACAAACAGCGAAAAGCATAGCTGCTAGCTGCGGTTTCGCGCTACTGACGTACGATACGAACATTTCACAGAATTATCGTAAGAAAGGTCAGATTGCCACATTTCTCTAAATATCATAAAATGATTCCAATAATCTCGCAGAACTGCCACTTCCGTTCGCCTCCACTGCCTACGATCGCACGCCGGCATTTGCTCTCTCGGGTTCACTAAGAACCCGAACAAACACGTTGTTTAGGGGTCAGTAATATCACTGCCTCACGAAGGGACCCGCGCGTACAACGCTCCTGACCAAAGTGTAAAGGACTTGGGAAATAAATCTGTTGCACCGTCATGATTGCACCGACAGGACAGAAACGGAGTAATGTAGTTACGCTTTTCGAAAAGAAAAAAATGTTGATGGCCTTCCACTTTTTCCCATTATAAACAGAAGTCCGAGGGATGGTATACTTGTTCATCAAATGTTTTACAACAAAACAATATGTATTTGCATAGCTTCCCATTGATTTGGCGCTATTTGGTCTTCTTGGACTAAGCAGCTATAGTTAAAATACCTCGTATAGGTATTCTGTATATTCTGTATAGTTAACAGATTATTGCTGCCGTGTCATGGGTCCACCATCCTGAGTTTGGATCTCGTTCCCAGCTATTAATTGTATTGAGTTTGCATATCCTGCAAACACAATAGAGAAAATGGTTATGGATATAAGCGCTTAATTTTAAATCACACTGTTGCTTTTATGTCTTCCTGATTCTAAATTTACACAAAAGTAATTCATATGACCAAAGCAAGCTTTTAAATTAGAGCCCGCACAATAACAATTTGTCAACAATATCTGTCGACGGCAATACGCCACGTAGCCTTAACCAATCAGAAGCGGCGACGTCACAGGATACGCGTGGAAGGCGTGACTGTAAAACCACGCCTGAAAAGTAGAGCGGGAACTTTCTAGGGTAGTCAAATAAATAAATACATAAATAAACAAATAGTAAGGGAAAGATGGGTTAAACGGTGTTTCTACTATTCTGCCTTATGAAAAAGAACAGCAACATTTTTTACTACGGCACATTTTCATGCACAGGATAAACTGCCTCAAGTGTTTTACAAGATGTCAAAGAAATAGTTGCAAGAGAAGAAAAACGATTAAATAAGGTATAAATAATAATGAATAAATAACGGAACATCACCAAAAAACAAAAGCTTAAACACTTACCAGTGAAGCAGCAAAACTACCTATATTAAAAATATGCCTTCAGTCTTTTGAGGCTTGTTTATAAAAACAAAAAGGATAAGGAAATAACTCGATTTGCTTGTATAAATTATCTCAAATATGCGAAGGTAAATCAAAACAAAACCAACCATTTGGCATGACAATTTTACTGTGATTTGGTTTTTCGAGAGGAAACGGCCCTTGTGTAGAAACACAAAGTGCTGAGCTATCATGCACAGCTTGCCTTCATTTAAAATGGCCGACTCTCATATTAGGGTTTTGATGTTAACAAATGACATGTATAAACTATTTTACAGTGTGTGTGTAATTCCAAGATGTGAGTCAATACTCAATAACTGTTTTGGCTTGAAAAATGGACGTATTTGGTTAAGTTTTAAGCTTTTCCATGCACTCCATTGTAAAGTACTTGAAGTCTTTTACTTCATGGGTCCGACTGATAGTTCAGTAGGTGGCTTTCAGATTCACTCCTGGGGTGCAATTTGTGACCGTTGGATTTCTATTCAATCTCAAATTGAGACTGGACCATTATTTTAATTCATAATGCTGGGATTTCCCATTTTCTGCTTTTATTGTGTTAATCTAGAACAGTGATTCTTAACCTTTTTTGAGTCATGGGCCCCTTTAAGAATCTGATGAAAGCTATGGACCCCCTTCCCCAGAAATATTCACACGAATACAACTTTGTATGCAATGAATATAATGTACTTTATTTATTGAGATTTGATTGTCTCATATATATATATATGACATGCATGGGCGGCACGGTGGTGCAGTGGGTAGCGCTGCTGCCTCGCAGTTAGGAGACCTGCGTTCGCTTCCTGGGTCTTCCCTGCGTGGAGTTTGCATGTTCTCCCCGTGTTTGTGTGGGTTTCCTCCCACAGTCCAAAGACATGCAGGTTAGGTGTACTGGCGATTCTAAATTGTCCCTGGCGTGTGCTTGGTGTGTGGGTGTGCGCGCCCTGCGGTGGGCTGGCGCCCTGCCTGGGGTTTGTTTCCTGCATTGTGCCCTGTGTTGGCTGAGATTGGTTCCAGCAGACCCCCATGACCCTATAGTTAGGATATAGCGGGTTGGATAATGGATGAATGGGTATATGACATGCACAAAGTATTATTAAACTTTAATTTAAACAATGTAAAAAAAAAAAACTTTTTTGTGCAAAAACTAATGGCAACTCATAATAATTACGAAATGCAATCCTTTTGTGCAAATTAAAACAGATCTACTACTACGTTTTCTACTACCATTACCACTACTACTACTACATCTACTCTAAATCAACAGTACCGGGCTGTATAGTGAATATAAATGTTAATTTTTATCTGACCCTCACGGACCCCTAGGGGTCCACGGACTTCAGGTTAGGAATCCCTGCTCTAAAAGATTCGAACTGGATTTGGAGTGAGACTACATTTGAGCAGGAAGTGAAGGGTCTTTATTGCCTTTTTCTTCTTCCTATCCACATGTTACAAGGGTTTGGTCTGTGACCAGAGTTAATAATCACTCAGAAACAGTGGTGTACTCTTATATTCTTAACTAGGAAACACACAGACCTCCAGTTCTCAGATAAAGGTGCTTCATACAGTGCAAGCTAAGCATTTCCATTTTGGCGAGAGAGTGTTTTGTTTTCACCATGAAAAAAATACAGCGTCACAGATGTCACTCTTCTTTTTTTATTCCCATCACGGAATTGTCAGTCACAGTCGATGTTTAATAAACACAATACTTACTCTTTATCCTGAATTTGGAAGATGCACTGTACCATTCCTTGGGGGATTATTAATAGATGGGTTTGCAAGGATCCAGCTTTTGTTACAATAAACTTTTCTACCCGAGAGTAAAACTCTCAGCAGGTGGTGCTGTTTTTCTTTCGGCCATCGTCCAGCACTTGACCGTTCTGAGGTCAAGGTTTTAGTCCCATTAGATCACAAAGTTGTATTGTCTTTTATTAGTTGTGGTGGTTTAACCAAATATTCATCTAAGGATGTAAAAGTAATCCTGCAATATGTGAGAAAGTTATGAATATTTGACCATCACCTCAATTATTTTGTTGTTGGCGTCATTCTTGCATCATTCTGTATCTAGGAGTGTGCCTGGAATACCAAGTGAGACATAGTATTAGCCAGCTGCTCAATGGCTCTGTATCAAGGTATACCTCTTGCTTTGCTAGGACCTCGGTGTTTCTCATTCTTTGTCACTGAAGTAGCTCCTACATTTGGCTTGACATTCAGCAGATCTTGCCTATGGGGTTTTTTGTGCCATCACAGTGTGATCTTCCAGAGCCGATCTCAGGGTGGTTTGGGCGAAGGGCATTTGTGCAGTAAATGGACCAGGGGTGTTTCTATGATTTACTGATCACAATAGACACCCAGTGATGGGTCTTTCTTGGGGTTACCAGCACAATGAGCACCCTTGGAGGGGTGGGAAGAAAATGTATTTCTGGGAGCTTGGGAATTGCCTATAGGAGTCCATGAGAACACAATGAATTCTGGGAAACTGGGAATGTCTGCAATTTGCAGCATTGTATTTTTCAAATCTAATGCTCACTTTGCTGTGAGGATACAATTGTGTATCCTACATGTGATGCTCAGCAGACATTACCATTATTTTCCTTTCTGCCATTTCACCTTCTCATGCAGTTTGTAAGCAGTTTGCCAAAAAGACACAAATTACAATAACTTCACAGAGGTTGGCACTACCCAATTTATTTTTTCTTTACTAGCATGTATCAGGTCATACGCTTTCCATTAACAGCAAGATGAAGGCTGCAGTAATTCTCATGTAATCAACTGCATAACAGCCAGACAACCCGTAAATTGTATATGTCACAGTATGTGCTGTATATGCCATAACGTGTATATTAGTCTGAAACATTAAGAGAGCAAAAGATGTAACTATGGGGGCTACTGGGAATCATTACATAGAGGTGCATGGGGGTTAGTGGATCACAAGTAACTGGAGATTGTCTTGAATTTGTCATGTCCTGTTATAACGGTCCAGCAGGTCACTCTTCTTTATTTTCCAAAAATCTTCCCAGTATATATTTGGATGATAACTGCAGCGTAAATAATGTAAAGAAGAACCAGGACATATGTTACAAACATTGACAGTTTGGATGTAGTTACCAAACAGCCTGAAAAAGCTGTGGAGAGTTAATGACAGGTAAGAATCTAACCGTTATATCTCGGTATCAGTTGTTTTAAATATAGCAGATGAACTCAAATGCTCTTTGTTGAAGAAGATTTGAAAAGGTTGCAAAAAAAAAAACAGCTTCCTCCAGGTCATTCATTCATTCAGTTTGTAATTTTTTTAAGAACAACATGGTAAGGTACAATAGCTGTGACCTTTGTTTGTTAAATTCCTAAGCACCGTTAGAAGGCCGTGTGTCAGGCTCATCATTAAAATTTGCTAACAGGATAGAAGTTGGACAACAGCGGCGTTGGGATACTTTTAATGCTGCTGGAGTGACCCCTGAATTAGCTCAATAACACACTGTGGTTGGTCTGATGAACACTTAAGTAAGTTTGATCTTTGTGAGGCTTAGCGATCAGACCTACTGTAAGTACTGTTTATATATTTTCCTTAGGGCTTAACATCTTGTTGAGACTGGTGATAATGGTTGCCCATAGGCTCAAGACCACAGATCATGCAGCTACCAGTCACAATTCCCAGATCAACACATTTCATCATTTACAGGCAGTAGGTGTAAGACATCAAGACATGATGACTCTCACATTTGGAAATTCTTAGACAACTGCTGATTATCATTGACTGAGTCAGGCAGCACTGGTGTGGAGCGTGAGCAGTTTTCAGTGGACTAACGTAATAGGATTTTCAGTGTCCAGTCCTGCTTCTACCTACAGGCTAAAGACCACCAAATTTGGAAATATGTTGATGAAATGTTCCACACAGCACACTGGCAGCTGCCATCTGTTAACAGTCACTTTGACATGAAGAGATTCTGGCACATATAGGACCCTTTCTGGCTAGCTTTCTCGGTGCCATTTACCAATACTATACTGCTTGACTATACATGTTTGCCACAGCCCATTGGCAGCATTTACTGACCAGCCTTGTTCTTAGACTCAGCTGTGGGGTGATTTTGGGACACCAAGCCATCTGTACAGGTTACTGGTTCAAGATCCATAATCTCCAGGGACGATTGCACATTTAGACACTTGTATGACGAATGATGCAATAGGTAAGCCCACAAGAAGCTTAGTTTTGGATCAAGATATTTCTTTGCGCTCTCTTGTGTCACCTGTTTTGCATGCTGATTTTCATGAAAATATTTGGCAGCAGCCTGTGGGTGGGTGTAACTTCTGTTTATGTATGGAGTAAAACCTTGCTGAAAGAAAAAAAAATTGACATGTAATGACAAATTCATACTGTGATTTGAATGTGAAATACACATTTGAACTTGCCAGTGTTGTCAAACAGCTCATAAAATCAAATTACAGAACTGGCACATAACAAGGAAAGCCCAATTACTAAAAACATTCACATACCCTTTTGTATTTGCAATTTGAGAGTTTTCCATCTGCTGACGATCATCCATCCATCCATCATCCAACCTGCTATATACTAATTACAGGGTCACAGGTTCTGCTGGAGCCAATAATCCCAGACAACACAGGGCACAAGGCAGGAAACAAACCCCGGGCAGGGCGCCAGCCTGCATCAGAGTAAAAAAAAAAAAAATCTATTAATATTTTAGGGCTCTTGCTAACTACAGTTAGGTCCATAAATATTTGGACAGAGACAACTTTTTTCTAATTTTGGTTCTGTACATTACCACAATGAATTTTAAATGAAACAACTCAGATGCAGTTGAAGTGCAGACTTTCAGCTTTACTTCAGTGGGGTGAACAAAACGATTGCATAAAAATGTGAGGCAACTAAAGCATTTTTTTTAACACAATCCCTTCATTTCAGGGGCTCAAAAGTAATTGGACAAATTAAATAACTGGAAATAAAATGTTCATTTCTAATACTTGGTTGAACACCCTTTGCTGGCAATGACAGCCTGAAGTCTTGAACTCATGGACATCATCAGATGCTGGGTTTCCTCCTTTTTAATGCTCTGCCAGGCCTTTACTGCAGCGGCTTTCAGTTGCTGTTTGTGTGTTTGTTTGGGCAGCCTGATGTCTTAGTGATTAGCAGCAATGCTGCCTCACAGCTAGAGAGACCTGTCCGTTTGCTTGGAGTTGCATATGCTCTACAGATTTATAGATTGTTTTCCCATCCACATCTCAAATTGGGTTACGCAGCACCTTCAAACTAGAGTGCGAGTGTTCTCTGTGATGGATTGGCACCCCATCCAGATCGGCTCCAGCTTTCTACATCCCTAAAGGAGGGCCATTCAGTCCTTGATGCTCAAAGGAGATGCCAGAGATGCACAAGCCTCAAGAGATATGCTGGTTAACACAATAGTCTTTTAAAAACTCCCCATGTAATTTAAATCAATATGCATGTTTAGTAGGTTCATTTAATTTAGATAATGTCTTTGAATCGGAAGAGGAAAGATCACTACCGAAGGATTCTTTAATTTTATCAGCCGAGTAACTAAAAGATCTTACATGCACAAAAAAGGTCCTTTGATAAACCTGAATTTCTATCAAAGTGGTGCTCCATTCTAAATAAATGCACCTTAAGATGTTATGTTGCTAATTGTTGAAACTACCAACATTGAAATGATCCATTTACAAACCCAGACAAATGAGGGCCCTTTTTCAAATACACTGAAGGTTTATTCCTGTTAAGAGTTTGCAGATTTTGTGTACACATAAGGAGTTGAAGCCAAAGAATATCGAAAAACATTTTCCTACCATTTTTTACAGGCATATGGACAGTTTTATTGGCTTCACACCATTTTGATGAACACTGTCTCATATCAGGCAGCACAGTGGTAGCATTGCTGCCTCACAGTAAGGAGACCCGGGTTCTCCCCGTGTCTGCGTGGGTTTCCTCCGGGTGCTCCGGTTTCCTCCCACAGTCCAAAGACATGCAGGTTAGGTGGATTGGTGATTCTAAATTGGCCCGAGTGAGTGCTTGGTGTGTGTGTGTGTGTGTGTGTGTGTCCTGCAGTGGGTTGGCACCCTGCCCGAGATTTATTCCTGCCTTATGCTCTGTATTGGCTCCAGTGGACCCCTGTGACCCTGTGTTAGTCAGTCATTATCCAAGCCACTATATCCTGTCTCATATCTGTGTCGTATTCTCTTATTTGACTTATTTAACTGTTTAGCATCCTGTATGTGCTTTCATTTTTCTTGTATTTGTGTATATGGCTTATTCTGAGTTTGTTTTTTTTTTTTTTTTTTGCATTATTTTAACACCAGTAACCGCGTGCTGCATGTTACACTTGACTTGAGCATTCATAGTTTTCATCCTCTTTCTCTGTACGTTTAGCATTCGCTTGCTCAGAGGTTGATGCAGTTGTTGCTTCCTGAGCAGCACTTCTTTTCTAAATCCTAGCGACCTGCTTCTTCTCTTCCTTTGTCAGCATCTTTTCGTGTTAAAACTGATTAAGTCTGTGCTTGTGTTGCAATTACTTAGTACGTTTTCCTCAATTTTTCAATTAAACTGGGCACTTAAGTCTTCAATCTGCCGGTGAAGTGACGGTGAAGGTGGTAGGGATGAGAATGGCGCCCATACGCATGTGCTGCCCTGCTGGCCTCTGCTGAGAATCGATTCTGCAATAAAATAAAATAAAAATAAAAAGAGGAATAACCTTGGAGTTCAATCATCACCCCGAAAGCGGATAGCAGATGTCACATAGTAGGGCTGCACGATAACAGAAAAAATGATTACCACGATTATTTTGCTCAAAATTTTATCACGATTAATAATGACGATTATTCCTTTGGTAAATGAAGTCTGTGCCCAAACCAGTGTAGCCTCGGCCAGTTATTCACAGATGCTGCCCTAATCATATTAGCTGCGTTGTCCGTTGTGATGCACACAAGTCTTTCTTCCACCAAGCCCCAAGCGGACATCGCTTCTTTGAGGCCCACTGCAATAAACTCCGCTGTATGGTCTTGTGGGAAAAACGAAGTTTGCAAAAGCTTGCTTTTCATCTCAAACTCGCTGTCAATAAAATGAACTGTCAAGCTCAAATACGGTTCCGCAGTTCTGCTTGACCATAAGTCAGTCGTGGCAGCAAAATATTCAAGGCTGAGCCTGAGAATTTCTCTTTCTATTTCTTTTCGGCATTTCGCATACAGCAAGGGCAGCGCAACATTGGAAAAATGGTTGCATGAGGGAATGCTATATCTTTTATCAAGTGTTGCGATCATTTTTTTAAACCCCTCACTGCTTACGGTGGTTATTGGACACATATCCTTGGCTATATGGTACGTGATCGCCTCTGTTATTTCCCGGTGTCTTTGCGAGCTAGGCAGATATGGTATTGCGTTGAACAATGTCCCTGATATTGTTGTCTGTGTTGTGGATGGCTGGTAATTTTTTGTTGTTGCTGTTTGTGCCTTCAGTCGTTGAAATTCTTGATAGTGTACTTTGTGGTGGCTTTTAAGGTGGTTGATGAGGTCTGTTGTGTTACCTTGGGACGTTTGGATGGAACAGGAGCAAAGTTTGCACAAGACTTGTACCTGATCAACATCACATTCCTCGAAATCAAAATAGTTCCAGACAACTGAGTATGACCCCTTTTTAGGAACTAACGATCGCACTTCTGCACCTTCCTCACGTTGCTCCGCCATCATATGTTTATTCTGACTGACTGTTATTGCTGCTATTGACTTCTACTGCTTCAGAAAGCGCTTGCAATCTAGACGCAGTAACGTCATAGTGACGCAGTCCAATCCGTAAACTCAGCCCATAAAAAACTGTTTGGTCTTTATACTGTAAAATCGCGACGATATTTATTAACTGATCGTGGGTCATAAATATCGTTATCATGAGAAAAAAAGATTAATCGTGCAGCCCTATCACATAGTATATGTGTACCAAATTTCAGGACAAACGGCTTGCGAGCTACAGGCGATTCAAAATCCTGGACAGACAAACGGACAGCCACGATAGCATATTATAAATATCATTTCATTTTTTCTATTTGGACTTGAACTGTATTAACTAATTTATTTTGCTAGATACACACTCCTTTTTTGAATGTAGACATTGCTCTGTTTCCTAGTTTTTCTGATGTGTTCCTTGAATACAGTATTTGATTTATTATCCTACTTATATTTGTCATTAGTAAGCAATTTACAGTATATGTAGGCCTTTTGAATGCCGTTTTGTTCCAATACAGAATGTGCCATCTGTTAGAATGCCAAACGCAATGCATTGCTACAAATGTTTATGATGCGTTATTTATTGGAATGTCAAAGACACAGCAACGAAATGGACACACTTATCCTTTTTTAAGGTGGATTTATTGAATGCGCTTCTGTAAAATGCCAAAATTCCCCTGTGTACAAATAAAGTTCTCTCTAAACTAAAACTACACTACGTACTAGTTTAAAGTTCCTAACACACTCCTGCTCATTTCTTTTACAACATGTTTGCATTTCATAGCTGCACACTTAATTTCTCCTTCTGACACCTTCATCTGGAAACCCATATTGTGCTGGTCTCAACTGTATTGGCTCTTTTTTGTTCCAAAAAGATAAAGACAAAACTAACCTTTAATTATATTACTATAATTAAAAATTGCTTACCCATCCATTTTATGACTGCATTTAGCTAACTTTAGTAAAGCAGGCAGTAACTTCTAGCGACTCTCAGGATGCAACACTAGCAAGGCAAGCACACTCATCCATCCATTTTTAAAACAGTTGTGTCTTTTCTAAACAAGGGTAGGGAGAAGCATATTATGGTAGTATCAGCTGCTAGGAAAAAGAAAAAAGTCCTTAACAGGATGAGATAAAATAAAAGAACACTGATGCAAATCTACAGTCACACCCAACACATCAACACAACTGAGGGCCACCAGGTAAACAAAGTAAAAGCGCAGACATAGTTGCATGTACTAACATCAAGATAAAAATGGATGATATCGCAGAGGGTTTTTCAAAGGTGGCCTTTAATATAGATCAGAGAACCGGAACCTTTTGTAGAGATTCACCAAAGGAAATGAGCACTCATGGAAGGTAGTACACTAAGGATTAGGGATTGTTAAAGACAGATTATCTGAACCCTTTTGTCTATTAATGTACCTTCAGCACCACAGTGCACTGGGAAGCACTCCTACTTCACAGCACTTGGACTTCAGTTCACCTCTTTGCTGCAGTCCTCCCCTTGTTCATATTTGCTTTATCTTACAATCCAAAAACAGGGTGCTTGCTTGGGTGAAACTATAAACTTTCATTGCCACGTCAGGCCAGTTCTTGCTTTTTGATGATAGGCCTGACTAAACTGGACTGAGCAGATCAGATGAAATAATTTCATAAAATTAGGCAGCTGGAATTAAGGGATAGCTGCAGTTTGGGGAAAAAAACAAAAACTTTTTTTATTAGGCAAGATATCTGCTTACAAGTCATCGGCTTTCTTGGGGTTTGGCCAAGAAGACAACGAGAAGATCAGTTAGTTCTATGTGATAGTTGCACTACACAACATCATAAAATGGAATACATGATTACAAATGAGCTTTTATCCAATTATTGACTATTTACATAAAGTAAAAGATTAGGATTACCATGACATAAAAAAGTCAACTTTATTTCTCCAACTGGGCAGCCACATTTTCTTCACTCTTCCACTTCAGATTAATTCTGATGGTGCTACGTTATAAAGTAAATTTTTATCTTTCCATTTTTCTATAGTTAGCACATACTGAATACTGAAGCATATCCATTACTGTATACATGCAGCAAACTGTAGTCTCACTGCTGTTAAGAAAACACTTTCAAACCCTCTAATGTTTAGATGCCACATTTTTACATAAAAAGCCAAATATAAAATATCAAAAGAAAAAAATAAAACTACAGTTGTCTCTCTATATTGGACCACTGGTTAAAGTATTGGAGGGTAAGCCACAAGACAGGCACTTCAATCCCTTCTACTGACTGACATCACAGGCCTCGACAATGGGGCTCACTGCTGGTGCTCCTACTATCCAAACAGAGAAGACAGGGCTTGTTATTAAAGTTCATGTAAATGTACACTTTTTCAAAAACAGTCAAAACACAGTAGAAAAAGCATGCAAGAAAACAATTTTATTGAGTAATTACAAATCATAAATGATCTCAAAAATGCAAATTATTTGTTACCTGTCAAGAACAAATGCACATCTTTAAAGCTTTTTAAAAGTGTTCGGCACAAGAAAGTTAGGTTTGGTTAAATGCTGCTACTTTAACTCTGACTCCTACTTTCTCCAGGACACTTGCCTGTAATAAAAAGTTTATTATAAAATTATTTACAAAAAGCTATCCACAGTTTATGCAGATATAACTTTCCACACTGAACATCAGTTTTTTTTGTTATTACTATTTATTAGGCACTAATGCAAAGTTTTTGTTTTTTCCTTTAAATAAGACGGACATTTTGTTCACTTAAGAATTCTTTTTTGTTTTCTTTTCAAAGAGGGCAGAAAACAGAGCAGACCCAAAATGACAACTAGTGATGCAACAGCATTGGCAGGTTTAACAGCAAACACTGTGATACCACAACACTGTGTAAGTGGTGCCTCCGTAACAGCCCGGCCTATAGGCTTCGACTATCCCATATGCACTACCTTTACTCCAAAGTTTTAAGTTTTCTTTACATTGCAATACTAAGCTGCATGATGCAAAAGCTACCATGCCATAGAATACATTTTGTTCAATCAAAAGCACTGATTTGTTAGAGGAGCTTCAAACTAAATGAATCAGGGTTACGTAAACATTTTATTTTTTGCTGCATTTAACCCACATATTTTATAGAAAACCACACAATTAAATTGGATAACTTTAACCCTTGATAAATGTTCACCTGAGCCACTTCAAATTCAGGATTAGCTAATCATTTACATTTCTGTATTTCATAAATAAACAAAAAGCCTCTAAAGACAACCTCCACGTTCTTAGCAAGAACTGAAGTTATTCTCTAGTAAAAGTTAAAATAAGCAAATAACTTGCAGTACAGCTGGTTCAAATAAGAACCCAAAGCCATTGGAATACAAGCACAGGGCTCAAAGAAAATACAAATATATGGTACCAGTGCAACTAACCTTTGTTACAGTGTCTGAAAACTGATGTTTACAAGCTGTGTGGTTCCCATGTCAATGGACCAAACAAGCTAAGCAGTACCCTATGCATTAGTATCTCAAAATGTACAATACTGAATTATTGTAGGACCAAAACGGTGATAAGAAGCTTCACTGACACCATTACCTTCTTACATAGAACAGTTTGTTTTAACTTTAAGCATTCTGCCCGTGCATATGAATGCAGGAAGTCAAAGCACCATCTGAAAATGAACAGCAGCAAGTCCAACATCCTTGCCAAGTGTGGAACCTGACACAGGACTTTAAAAAAAAATTAAAATTTGAATAATCAGACTGCAAGTTTCACTCTGTGATCTTTTCATGCCAGGGAAAAATACCTCTTGAATGTGCACGATGTGAATACTGCATTGAACGGAAAGCCTGGCAGCTTACTTTAAAATGTCAGTATTTTTTTTAAATAAAACTTGCACAAAATACTATATAACATATTTCTCCTCAAAAAAGAGAGTCGACTGTGGGTGTGAAACTGATACACAAAATATTCAATATAAAATCTTAACATGCTCACTTCCCTTTCTACCTTAAACTTAAAAGTGACCAACCAAAAAATACTTTATCAAGACATCTGTGGAAAAAGGTTATCCCCTCTGGGGATTCTGATCTTGTAGTAACAGGCAAATTCCATGTTTTTGTTTTCAAACATGAAAGTTTTCCTGATGAGTACTGAAATGCTGCTTGGTATTACAACTTAGGTGAACTTCGCCACTTTTTGCTTCAGCAAACAATTCATCCTTTCTCAGCTTAAGACTGCAAGTTGTTTAGAAATAAATGATCACATGTGAAACATGGCAAGAGAGGATGGTCTGACTTGCTTTTGCAAAAAGCTTTAAAATTTGGAGATTTAAAAGGCTCCTTCAATAAGTAAAAGTTTGAGATGTCTAATGAAGTCCAGTGTCCAGGGGGTCCTTACTGGGGTACATCCTGCTGCCTCTGCAATCTTCTTTCAGCTGCCGCTGCTAGTGTACGGCGTCTAACACTAATGGCGTCTGTACCAGAAACTCTTGCCTCTGTAAGAAAGATGGCAGCCTCTTCCTCTTCGTCATCCTCATTGGAACTCTTACTAAGATATCTCCTATAAAAACAGAAAACACATTGGAATGTGTATAATTAAGAGAGCTCTCCAAAAGAATCTTATAAAATGTATATTTCCCAAAGCCTGGGTCCAAAGTAAGTTAAGTTCTTAATTAATCATTTTTATTTAGTTAATCTAATACAAGAGACCCATTTCAATCTGCTAAAGAAGGTAATACATTATTAATTTACACTACTGACTCTTTTCAGGAATGATAATTACACTGATGTGATACCTTACAAAACTGATTAAATATTGAGAGATAGCCAATGAAAAAAGTAAACACACATCCGTACTTCTACTGTAGTGACACCGAACAAGGTCTCATTTACTGTTGCCTGATATACAGTACCAGTAATAAAAAAATTACCAAATTTTAGAAACAGTACTGAATCACCATTATGCAAAATTTAGTAATGTTACAACATAACAATGTGACTGAAATTGCTTTAAGCCGCCTTTTTTGAAAAGCAATAGATGCATCTTTAACAAAAGTACGGACAGGACTGAGAGGACATGTTGATTCTGTGCATGTAACTAGCAGAAAACTAAATGACACATTAGCAGAGCTTTGCTACATACTTGTCAATTCAGTTTAATAAAAAAAATAAAAAGAGATAAAAGCAGTTGATAACACTATTCGTCCCCAACTTGTTGATAAATAGGGCAGCCGAAGTTAAGATATGGCAATACTTTGCTTATAAGGCAAAAGAAAAAGGTGAACCTGAAGATATTACAGCGCCTGTTTGCTATTGGTGTTGGAAGACTCGTCTTGAAAGACTGACTATTGCCCTGCATTCATCCCTTGCCCATTCTGATGTCTGATATTTATAGCTTAAACAACACAACTTAAGATTAATGTATTTCAATACATTAAGAGCATTTTCATAAAGCACGAGTTCACAAAAACAATTTCCTCAATCTTGTTTGATGCATAGACACAAATGCAAACTAGTACAAGCCTATTCATAATGATTCTGTAAAGTGTGATGCAAAAATACCATACTAAACCATGTTAATCCCAATTTTAGTCTGTGCATTGTACACATTGGTTTAATTAAACTACAAAATATTTTCTGGAAACAAGTTGAACAAGCCACAAGGTTTCTGATACACATCCCCTCATAGAAGAAGGGTATCAATACTTCTACCTCCATCACAGCAGTAACTATTGTATCATCTTGTCCAAAGTAGAACAATTATTTCACAAGTAAGTCCTTTCTTGCAAATTATATACATAACATGTATCCATGGTGTTACAAGTGGCAGATAATGAATTCTTGCTTTCTCAACGTATTGACAGGAGCCTGCGCAGAGCGACTATGTGAATTTCCCCTTGGGATTAATAAAGTATCTATCTATTTTCAAAAACAGAATAGGAAAAAGGAAAGGAATCCCGGAAAGAAGTGCACAGGAAAAAAAGGCACAGGAAAATATCAGCATAGAAAAAAGCGCACAATCATATAAGCACACTGGAAATAACCGCACATGGTAAAATGCGTGCACAGAAAAAAATGCACGTGGAAGAATACGCATACAGTAAAGTGCGCATGCAAAAAAATGCACACGGTGGCGACATATAACTATTACAAATATAAAATATACACCACATATACTGCTAGACATTTTTTATTATAATCTATACATATTAATAAAAGGCAAAGCCCTCACTGACTGACTGACTGACTGACTGACTGACTGACTGACTGACTGACTGACTCACTCACTCATCACTAATTCTCCAACTTCCCGTGTAGGTGGAAGGCTGAAATTTGGCAGGCTCATTCCTTACAGCTTACTTACAAAAGTTAGGCAGGTTTCATTTCGAAATTCTACGCGTAATGGTCATAACTGGAACATATTTTTTGTCCATATACTGTAATGGAGGAGGCGGAGTCACGTATCGCTTCATCACGCCTCCTACGTAATCACGTGAACTAAAAACAAGGAAGAGATTTACAGCACGAGTCAAACGCGGGAACGAAGGTAAATGACGTTAATTTTTGACTGTCTTTTAATACTGTGTAAGCATACATATTAGCAATGTGCAATTAAACGTGTGCATGATTTCTCAGGCTTAAAAGCTCGCCTTTTATCAAACGCGGGAACAAAGGTACTGACGTTGTTCACGTCTTTTAATACTGTGTAACCATACATATTAACACATGGCAATTAAACGTGTGCATTTACGGGGTGATTTCAGGCTTAAAAGCTCGCCTTTTACTAAAAAGGTAAATGCAAAACTATTTTCAATCAGTTTATTGAAACGCTCCCGTTAAGGATTGCAATAACATATTCGCGAGATAAAAGAACGAAGTAGGGGGAAATGAAGGAAGAGCCGCAAACAGCGAAGAGCAAAAAATTCATTAAACAATTGAGAAGGGAGCGAGTGAAGCATACAAGCATGTTCATAAGGGAAACAAAGCACGGTGTAAAACGTAAGTTTAAATTAAGTTTATAGAAACGCTCCCGCTGCGGATTGCAATGACATATTCGCGAGATAAAAGTTTAATGAGAAGACACGAGGTATAAACGAACCACACGCCGTGGCTCAACGTTAGGGGCAACAGTTTCAACCATTCTATGATCTGCTTCTCGCAACTGAAAGACGGCACATGGCGGATGTTAGCCGACTTGCTGACCGCAACGTTAGGGGCTTCAACTCTGGCGCTGACGATAGAGATTCGATTCACGAGAGGGGATGCAGTGAGTGTGTATGCCTGATGAGCCCAGAATTAGGGAGAAACACGTTTCGCATACTCTTTGCATTATTTGAAAGTAAACTATTAAAACCATTCTATGATCAGCTTCTGGAAACAGAAAGAGGGCACGTGGCGGATGTAAGGCGACTTCCTGACCAACCACAAGCGTTACCTGGCAGGTAACCACCCATACAGTCAGATTGTGATTAAGAAAACGAATGCCATGAATGTAATTACCACGATCTACATACCGTCAAATAAACGAAACACACGCCGTAGCGCGACAGCTGTGAAAAGCGAGGTTCAGAAAAAAAACAGATCCTTAACAAATTGTTATTGGTATATTTTCGATCCGTTTAAAAAGGTTTTCTTTTCTTATTAAAAAATTAAAAGCAGTACTTCGCCGCAACGAACCGCGAGAATTTGGCTATATATATCTGCTTCTCGCAATTAAAAGAGGGCACGTGGCGGATTTTAGACGACTTCATGACCAAACATAAGTGTTACCTGCCAGGTGGGGTTACCACTTTTAATACAAAAAAATAAGGGACGCATACTGCAGCGGGTGCCACATCTCAGTGCCAACAGTTTGCAGACGCTACTTAAAAGACCCGCCCTCCTCACTGGACAGTTAAAAAGACCAATCAAACTAACGATGACATCAAGTATTACCCAATCAAAAGTAGGAAAGGAGGCATCTTCATAAAATGCGTGTGGGATGATTTGCATGAGACGCTGCTTTAAAAAAAATGATAAAAAAATACAGGACAAATCCCGTCCCGTATTGATTCAAAACGGGACGCGCAATTTCATTCTCAAATGCGGCACGATTCCGTATTTTAAAGGACGGGTGGCAACCCTGCAGTTCCAGGTAACCACCCATACAATCAGATTGTGATTCAGACTAGGAATGCAATGAATGTAATTACCCCGATCTACATACAAGGCGAAAGTCTTGCAACATTCAAAGATGATGGTTTGGGATAAGTACACCATACAACATAAAAGAGCTTATGACGCCTTGAACCGAAAAAAGCAAGATCTCAGAGATCGTAAAAAAAAATAGAAGGTAATGTCGTTTTACTCGCTGAAGATTTTAGTCAAACATTACCAGTTATTCCACGAGGGAGACCAGCAGATGATTAAAATCCATGCTTCTCCCACGCTCGGTTATATGTCGCGTGTTCTCGGGTAGGTACACCAAAAAATGTATACATTTAAGCATGTAATGGGCAAACAAAAAATGAGGTATACCCGAAGGCACTGCAGTAGTACTTAATGTAACTTTACTTCTTAAATGTTAATGTTTTACTGTTTAATAATTTATACGCTTCTTATATGTTGTTCAAATTCTTTTATCAAAATACCAGTGACAGCGCAATGCACGATAACATGGAGTGAATACACCATACGCATCCACCCACGGCCGCCCTGGTGTGCGCAGATAGGAGTTGATTCTACAATAAAATAAAATAAAGATAAAAAGAGTAATACAATCATCACCCATAAAGCGGATAGTAGACGTGACGTACTATATGTGTACCAGATTTCAAGTCAATAGGTGAAACGGTTTGCGAGCTACAGGTGATTTAAAATCCTGGACAGACACACAAATTGCCACGGTAGCAAATTACAGAAGAAGATTTTACTGTTTAATAATTTATATTTATATGAAATGTGCTTCTTATATATTACTTCATATTCTCATATGATAATGATGTTAATGTTTATATTGATTTCTATGTTATTGAAACTGCATGTATGTGTGTATATGTATGTATATATATATATATATATATATATATGTGAATTTCCCATCGGGATTAATAAAGTATCTATCTATCTATCTATACTAGCAAAATACCCGCGCTTCGCAGCGGAGAAGTAGTGTGTTAAAGAGGTTATGAAAAAAAACGAAACATTTTAAAAATAACGTAACATGATTGTCAATGTAATTGTGTTGTCATTGTTATAAGTGTTGCTGTCTTTTATATACGTATTTGAATAGATATTTAACGCTTTTTACTGTAGCGCAGATCTCCACATTTATATGGCAGTTGTAGCGTAAACATAAATAAGGATTGTATGGAACGACCCAGCTGTTGTCAATTGAATGACCTGGACGAATTTGTAATTGAGTTGTCTTTCGTCTTCTATATTTAGGGTATCCATTTATATTACCAAGTGTAACGTCTTGGAAGTCTTTGGGGAAGCCTTTTGAACATTTGCAATTAAGCATACATGGACTGTTTGGATTTGTAGGGCCACATGGTGAATGAATCATATTCTTTATAACAATTTGAAAAAGGCGTGGAGAGGTGTCACGGTCTGGAATTTCAGCTTTGACTATTTTATCGATGTCAGATTCAGTGCGTATTTTGGAATCCTCATCAAGTATTAGTAATATATGGGCGTGTGGTAAACCTCTCTTCTGAAACTCGATAACGTGGATAATGGCTGTGACAGTTCCAAATAGAGATTTTTGTTTGATATCTTGTAGGAGGTTATTCAGTTTAAGTTTAAAGACTCTTGCAACCAAATCAGGACGATGTTCGACTCTCTGCCACGGCTTAAGATTATTTGTAATTTCTGTCCATTTAGGATTGCAGGTCATAGTGATAAACAGATCTGGTTTTCCAAATTTTCTTACGATAGCCATGGCATCTTGGTAATGTTGTTGCATATTGCGTGGGCTGCCTTGAAAGGATGATGGTAGAATAACAGGTTTTCCAGCCGGGTGCTCCATGACGTCAGCATCCCGATTAATGTAGTCCAGCAGCGATTTGTATTTATCGGCTCTAAGTGAAGGCTGGTTGTTTTTTATCCACTGCAGATCATTTGATTCCGCTCTAACATAAACGTCAACGATGTATTGTTGAGTTAGCTTTCCTGCATTGAGTAATGGATTAAAGTCGTCCCTTACTGAGAGTCTGTAGGAGAAATATTCTTTCATGGATACACGTGATCGTCTCTGTGCCTGCTGTTTTTTAATTCTTGAAATTGTAGCACTCCATCCTTCCTGTCCAGTCGGAAATAATATGGGGTATGTTAAAGTATCAAGAAGCGGAAAGCAAATGTCTATGCGTTTGAATGTAGGTGTGTTGTTTTTATCAGGACGTAAATGTAGAACAATATCTCTGTGAAATGGAGGCTCACCATCTTTACTTTGAAAGACAATTGCCACTTCATTAACGACGGGCAGATTGTATCGTCTTGGATCTTGTTCTTTGTCCTTTATCAAGACCAAAGCAATTGTAGTTGCTGCTATACCTTCTGCATTTGCTTTTGTATTTGCCTCCTTTTCAACTTCATGTAGCATTTTTATAGATTTAGCTAATGGGTGATCGTTTATGACATGAGTGACGTTTCTCATTATAAGCTCTGTGCATTGTTTGTTTTCAGGAAGGTTCATGCGTTGATAGATCGCCTCATCCGGATCTAGGATGTAGATTTGTGCATATTTGCGTTGTTGATTTGTTTCAGGGTGCACTGTTCCAATGCGATGCAATATTTGTCCACATATGCGAAAGCAGTATGGGCCATTGCCTTTTGGTGGCCTGATATTTACTCCGGTAGATGCAAAAGCAAATGAACTATTGTAGGATCTAATGCAGTTCATAAAGTTTTTACTTTCAGGCACATCGTTAGTTAGAAGCTTCTTTAGATATTCAGGATATGAATGTAAAGGAGGCAGTGCAATCTGACCTTTTTGACAACAACGTGTAAATTCATTATTTGTATTGCCAGTTGTTTCTTCTGTGAAGTTAAGTGAATGACAATGATTGCAAATGACATTCATTAATCCCAATGAATTTTCCTCAATAGTGGATTCCTTATTGAAGGCGTTTTCAGCCAATTGTCGTAAGCGTTTAACAGGTGCGTGGCGTTGATGACCCCGACGGGCATGTTTTGCTTTTTGCGGTTGCTTGCCTTTTTGTTGCATGTCCATTATTTGTGACGCGCTATTTTTTTCTTTTTTTTTATTCGCCTCGGCTTTGCGCAAAGTCCGTTTCAGTCTACGCCGTGCATTGTTTGTATCGAGCCTTGTCTGTTTTTGTATGTCGGTCATTTGAGCTTTGCGCTTTTCGCGTCTTGCTTTTTTTTTTTCTGTCAGTTCATTTGCGCGTCGTTCACGTCTCCGTTCATTTATTCTGTCTCTTCGCTCACTTTTTTGTATGTCTGACACGCGAGCTCTTTCGGTTTGTAATCGTGCTTCTTTCGATGCAGCATTTTGACCCGCGCGCTGAATGAGTCTACGTTCATTGTGTCTGTCCATTTGGGCACGTCTCTGTAACGGTGTCACTTGCGCTTTCCTTTTTTCGATCCTTGACATTTTCTCTCCCGGTGTTTCAGAAGCGCGTTTTATGCGCCGTCGTCTATTTTCTTGTTTCTTTCGTGTACGTGTGTTTGTTCCCGTTATCCTTTCCGAATCGTTTTGTACCCGTGAGCGTGTATTCATGACTTGTTTCTTTCTCAGCATGCGAAATATGGATAAGTAATAAGGATAATTGCACTCACTGTTAATATGGAGCCTTTTCTGCAGTTGAACGGTTAATAGTGCTTTATTGAAAGGACATACACCTATGCTGACACCTATGCTGACACCTATGCTGCCTAGTGTGAAGGTGCTGACGTTCACTTTCGAATATGTGGCTTTGGGTGTCACATCTTATGGATGTGTGGGGGGGATTGTTGTTGCGCGAGCGTTTTGTTTCTTTTTGTGTTCCTGTGTCTTGTTTGAATCCCTCTCTTTGTGTGTGTCCCGTCCCTTGCTTGTAGGGTCTGTGGGGTGGTTTTGTGTTCTTTTTTTTGGTCTTCCATGGGCTTGTTGAATCCCCCTCTTGGTGTGTGTCCCGTCCCGTGCCTGTAGGGTGGCGGGGGTATGGTCGTGCCTTGCTATTGTGCGCTCGTCTGTTCTTTTTTTTTTGGTGTGTTTAGTTTCGTGTGCAATGTGTTTCGTGCTTTCCCCTCGTTTGAGTACTCTTTATGTTTTTTTTTCCTTATTTTGGTGCTTGTTGAGCCTCATTTTTGTGACTCCTTTCTGTATGTGCTCACTCCTGTTTTCTGTGCTCTTGTCGGACTCTTTTTGCGCCTGCGTCTCTGGCGGACCCTCATCCGCCTCTCTCGCCCTCTTTTGTCCGCCATTCTCGGGTCCTCAGCCGACTCTCGCGGACTGTTTGTTGCGCCGGCGCAGTACGTCTTTTTGCAGCTACGGCCCATGGCCGGATGTGCCTGCGTCCATCATCCGGTTTACCATTCTCGGTTAGTAATATGGATATATATTATATATATAATATACACACACACATAAACATTTATATACATATACATATATATACATATCTACATATACACATATCTACATATATATACACACATACATAAACACACACATAAGACTTATTGACTGAAACGAGCTTTCACGAAAAAAGTTAGGGCTTTGCTACAGGATACACCCTCCACAAGTTAAGCAAGTAAAAATAAAATATATATTTCTGTTTTATTTAAACCTTTTAAGTTCATATGCATAGCCTCATTTGGCTGTTTAATTTTTTTTTTTCTTTCTTCAGTAATACTTAATCTCCTTAAAGAAAAAGAACATATCCATTTTACTTTTTTTGTATCTCTTTAGTAATATTTTACTGTAAAAGGATAACCAGTATTTAAACCTTTTATGTTACTTTATACATTTATTTTACACAATGTTGAAAAATTAATAAGAAAGCTTCATATTTTGGCAGCTGCTGCTTTCATTTTCAATGAAATGAAAAAAGCTCTCCAAGAGAAAACGTCAATGAAGAAGAAACAGTTTGCACTATCTAAAAATCAGAAACCCTCATTTATAAAAGTTTGCTGCAGATGACTTAACTGAAAATAAATGAATAGTTCCTATGTGTATAATACATCCATATTACTAACCGAGAATGCTAAACCGGATGGACGCAGGGACATCCGGCCATGGGCCGTAGCCGCAAAAAGACGTACTGCGCAGGCGCCCCAAGAAATGAGGCTCCGCGAGAGGCGGCCGCAACCACAGAAAAAAGGAGTGAGCACAAAAAAAAGAGTCAAACGCAGGCGACGCACAGCGCCGCACGAAAGCCATTGCACACGAAACTAGCACACAAAAAAAAAGAAGCCGCTCGCGCCCACCTGCAAGCCCCCCCCCCCACAGGCACCGGACGGGACACACACAAAGAGGACGATTCAACAAGCCCCTGGCACACAAAAAAAAAGAACCCAAAACCACCCCACCCACCCTACAAGCAATGGACGGGACACACAGAAAGAGGAGGATTCAACAAGCCCTTGGCACACGCTCAGACGCCGAAAAAGCACACAGCGCCGCACGAATCCCATTGCACACGAAACGGGACCCACACAAACAGGAGGATTTAACAAGCTCCTAACGCACCAAAAAAAAGAAGCCGTGACCGCCATGCCAGGCCCATTAGAGACGAGACATGGCACACGAAACGTTCACAACAACGACGAATCAGACCCACAAACACACTAACATCAATAAGAAGTGACACCCAAAGCCCCATTTCTAAAGGAACCGTCCATATTAAACATACGTCATCTCAACACCTTCACACTAGGCAGCATAGGTGGATCTCCTTACAATAAAGCACTATTAACCGTTCAACTGCAGAAAAGGCTCCATATTAACAGTGAGTGCGATCCTCCTTATTACTTATCCATATTTCGCATGCTGAGGAACAAACAAGTCATGAATACACGCTCACGGGTACAAAACGATTCAGCTCGGATAACGGGACCAAACACACGAACCCGCATGAAACAACAAAATACACGGCGGCGCATCTGCATTACATCCTACAATAGTTCATTTGATTTTGCATCTACCGGAGTAAATATCAGGTCACCAAAAGGCAATGACCCATACTGCTTTTGCGTATGTGGACAAATATTACATCGCATTGGAACAGTGCACCCTGAAACAAATCAAGAACGCAAATATGCACAAATCACGTCGGCACCTACAAAGCGCTTCTGAAGCCGCGGAAGAAAAAATGTCTCGGCTCCAAAAACACATGTCACTCCTTATTCAAAATACCGGTCCCAATCACAGAAACATCGGTATCCACTATGACAATGCACAGTAACAAAGCACGTGACATCCGTCTTGCCACACTATTAATTATAAATGAATGTACAATGGCATCCAGTCACTTACTCAACACCATTGATAAACTTCTACAAACGTTGATGAATAATAATATTCCCTTTGCGGGAAAGGTACTTTTATTAGGAGAAGATTTTAGACAGTGCTTAACTATTACTCCACTTACAATGCACTCAGCTATTGTTCAGTCCACCTTAAAATACGCAGACAATTGGCATTGCGTTGATGAATAATAATATTCCCTTTGGAGTAAAGGTACTTTTATTAGGAATAGATTTTACACAGTGCTTACCTATTGCTCCACAAACCATGCGCTCAGCTATTATTCAGTCCACCTTAAAATACGCGATGACGTCATATAAACAACACGAGACCGAACTACAATACATATACAGGCGCGAGACCTAATTGGTGATAATACGAAGAAACGAACAGTCCGCATATTAACAGTGAGTTCGATCCTACTTATTACTTATCCATATTCCTAACGATAAAGATCAAACAAGTCATCAATTCACGATCACGGATACAAAACTAGACGGCTCGAGTAACGAGACCACAAACACGAACCCGCATCAAACAAAAAAAATTCACCTCGGCGCGCTTCTAAAACCGCGGAACAAAAAATGTTACGCGAACAATTGGCATTGCTTTATAAAGATACACTTGGTACAAAACATGCGATTTCCAGATCCCGAATATAACAATTAGTTATTACAACTAGAACATTGTACACTCACCAATACAGATGGACTTCACCCAGATATTATTACAATTCCTCAACCCTTCATCTGCGATGACTTACTTACAGAGATATTTGGAACAGCGGTCTCATTAGACCAAATGCCCCTTTTAACACAACGCACTATATTATGTCCAAAAAATATTAATGTTGATCACATTAATAACCAGGTCATTTCATTACTTCCTGGAGAGGCACGGCTCTTTCTAAGCTCTGACAAAGTTGACTCTGATGACGACAATGAACATCTGAATTTCCCCTTAAAATATTTGAACACTATTAACCCAGCCAGATTACCACAACACAATCTTAGCCTTAAAAACGGAACAATAATCATGCTATTAAGAAACCTTAACACTAAACAGGGTTTATGCAATGGCACACGTTTAGTCGTCAACACCATGACACACAATGTTATTCAAGCAACAGTTCTTACAGGATCACATGCTAATACTGTTCTCATTCCTAGAATTGACCTTACGAGTTCTGACCTAGAATTACCTTTTACATTGAAACGCCGACAGTTCCCCATTAAACCTGCATTTACCATGACCATCAACAAATCACAAGGACAACCCATGGACAAGGTTGGCATCTACCTCTCTGAGCCCGTTTTTGGACATGGACAACTTTATGTTGCCTTCTCACGTGTTCGACGTTCATCTGACGTTAAAGTTAAAGTTATAAATGCTCCATGCCAAGGAAGACTCATTCAAGGACAGGACACCATCTTTACTACTAATGTTGTGTACAAAGAAATATTCCAATAAACCATTACTCTGTGCCAAACACTGTATTTTTTGCTTTCTATATGCATCATCCACACCTGCACACTATTCTATATCTAATTCATA